>NC_090813.1:108164430-108464430 GCF_000390325.3 Nicotiana tomentosiformis
TTTCGGCTGCCTCAACCTTTTATATTCTTCTCACATCATCCATTCCATTCCATCCGAATATATGCATCATTCTCCGGTCGTTATTACCAGTTTATTTAAGTTGTTCTTGTGCATGATTCAGTATTGATTTATTATGCGTATCGGTTGCTGCTTCTTCGTCTGCATTTGATTCAACGACAAATGGCCAAATATACCCCTTTACTTTCGAAAATGGTCTAAGAATACCCTTCGTTATACTATTGGGTTATCTATATCTTGCGGTCATACTTTGGGTTCAAATATACTCCTCATTTAAACGGAGGGACACGTGTCATCGTCCTGTTGGTCAATTTTAAATATCTCCTAATTAATTAAAAAGACTCATTATCTATACCCGAAAAATATTTGTTTTTAAAAAAAAACTGGAAAAAACTAAAAAATTATTTTTACTAAAAACTGAAAAAAGCGAAAATATTTTTTTTCCAATTTTTACAAAAAACTGCTTTAAAAAACTGAAAAATATTTTTTAAAACAATATTTATGTAAAAACTGGAAAAAAAAACTGAAAAGCAATATTCTAAAGCAATTAAAAACTAAAAAAAACTGAAATATTTTTAACTAAAAACTGAAAAAAAAATATTTATTTTTTCAGTTTTTACAAAAACACTGCTTTAGAAATTTGCTTTTTAGTTTTTTTCAGTTTTTACAAAAATATTGTTTTAGAAATATTTTTAACTTTTTTTAAAGCAGTTGTTTTTGTAAAAACTGAAAAAAAAAAATTCATTTTTTTTCCAGTTTTTAGTTAAAAATATTTCAGTTTTTACAAAAAAAATGCTTTAGAAAATTGATTTTCAGATTTTTTTCAGTTTTTTCAAAAATATTGTTTTAGAAAATATTTTTCAGTTTTTTCTAAAGCAGTTTTTTTGTAAAAACTAAAAAAAAAATATTTTCGTTTTTTTTAGTTTTTAGTAAAAATAATTTCAGTTTTTACAAAAAAAAAAAATTGCTTTAAAAAATTATTTTTCGGGTATGATTAATGAGTATTTTTAATTAATTAGAAGATATTTAGAATTGACCAATAGGACGATGACACGTGTCTCTCCGTTTAAATGAGGGGTATATTTGAACCCAAAGTATGACTGAAGAAGTATAGATAACCCAATAGTATAACGAGAGATATTCTTAGACCATTTTCGAAAATAGAAAGGTATATTTGGCCATTTGCCGTTGATTCAATATATACGTGCCTAGCATCGGCAAATAAATTTTTGGCATCTCCATATATTTCTCCGTGTTACTTGCCTATACGACGTGGTTTTGCTTGCATATGATGGATCATGTTTTGTATTTTTCGTAGCCTATTGTGATGTTGCAATTGTTTGTTAGTGACTGGATTGATTTATTATTCTTTATCGTGGGTTGTACTATTTTTTCAATAGTACGTGTACGATAACGTATTCATACACGTATCCCAGTGTTAATTGTATTTGTACGTGATTTATATATTTTCCAATAATATATGTTGAGGAGAATTAAACATGGGAAAGTATAGAGGAATTTTTCCACCCTATGCCTTTCACATTAGATAAATCCACCTCAAAGGCAAAGTAGACTTTTTTTGGGCTTTCAAATTAGATAAATCCAAACATCATATCTAGTGGTGAAAGCCCATGAGCGCAATAAAAGGGCTTGGGTCCGGCTTTGAATGATACTAAAATGTTGATAGCAAAACAACGATCTTATAAGAGGCTGAAGACAATTAATAAACCAAAAGGCCTAAGTATAATGTTGCTATATCCTTTTGGGACTTTTTTGTTTATATACAAGATTTTAAACTTATTTACCCGGTTTTGTCTAAATTTTCATATTTACAGAAAGTAACAAAAGTTTTTTTTATAAAATATATACAAATTCGGTCAAAATCTATAATTTATCTATAACATAAATACACATTTTTTGTACAAAATCAGGTCAAAAACTACAATTTACATATAATTTATATACAACTTATATATAGTTATGTAAGTTGTAGATATTTTGTATGCCGTTTTTACATTCGACATACAAAATATATACAATTTGTTCATGTCTTCTTTTTCGAGTTTCAATCTGAAATTTCAACCAAAACCACCTCGAATCTTCACCAAATTGTCTCAAATTTGAGATATAAACTCCAACGGATATTTCCAATCATTTGCAGTAACACCCAATCCAAATAAAAAATAATTTCATGAAATTCTATTTTTGAATTCAAAGCTTTGAAGCTTTTTAATGGCTGTCAATGGAGTTTTTAATGGATTAACAAGTTTTCAATTCATTCTACTCGCTTCTAATTAATACTATTTTGTTTATTGATTCCAAAAAGCTAAAAGACTGATAACTAAAATGATTCTCTTCGTCAGAGCTAATTTCTTTCTTATTTACTTCCTCGTTTTCATAGGATCTGAAGCAAGAACTTTGCTAGGTACTAATCCTCTCTCTTTTTTTCACTTAACATTAGTATCATTTCTTCAGTTAATCCACATGAATATATTAATATAAGAATACTGATAGAGAATGAGGGGGGAGGGGGAGAGAGAGAGCAAAGAGGGAATTCCCTATTCAATTCCTAATATAATTGGATACTTATTAATAATAATTTGTATATAATTAGTAAATTGTATATCAACCTGTAATTAAGCTAAAACCTAAACAATAAGGATAAATAAATTTCTAATGTAGTACATATAGGTAAAAATCCCTATCCTTTTGCCTTATACCTATTTTCAAAATTTAATTTCTCTGCATAAGTCGGTAGGAGTAAATCTCAATACTAGTGAAAATTAACATTTTAACGTAGACCTAGTAAGGAAAACAATATTATTTTAAATGAAATGACCCATACATTTTGCAAGATTAGAGTACAAGGTCATCATACATCCACATTAACATGCTTATTGCTAGACCATTATTTAATTGGCATTTACTAATTTTTAGCATTTCAGAATATAGTAAAGATCCATGTTAATTCAATCGACAAAGAAAATATTTAAACTTGGTCATCACGAAAGAAAATAATAGACATTTGTTAAAATAGCTAGATAGTCAGTGTCTATTTATAGGCATAATATCAATGGAAACATTTTTCGGAAGAGATCGCTTTTTCTTAATGTCTTGATATAATGATATGCCCTCAACTCTAAAAAGAACGTGACTTATACTCTATGATTTGTTGGTTGCGCAGCGACATAAATACAGGCATTTAACAGCAATACATACATATATCATGTATAACGAAGATTTATTTTTTTTCGAAAGGCTTCATATCTAAGTAAATAAACTAATCAATATGAGTAAACCAAATAAAAGTCATAACTTTAAGTCTATGTACTTGAATTGAATATTTTGACTTAAAAAGGTATATTATGAGAGAGGAAATGAGTAAATTATAAGGTAAGTCACCCAGTTTGTTTTTTTCTTTTTTTCCTTAACAAAGAAGGTAAATCGTCAAGTATTAAAGAAACAAACATTGAAGAAAAAAGCAATTACACTTGTTAATTAAAAAATAATCTTCCGAATATATTTGCTTAAGGAAATAAATTGTCGTCTAGGCTAGGGGTGGGCATAGTTTGGACAAATCCGAAATCCAAGCCAAAATTTGAATTTTTTGGATTTTCGGATTACGGATTGGATTTTGGATTTAATTTTTAAAATTTTTGAATTTCGAATTGAATATTGGATTTGGTATTTTGAATTTTTGGATATCCGAAAATCCGAAGTTTTTATATTTTATATTTAGTCCATTATCCATATGTCAATAGTAATAAGTTCTACACACTACTCATTAGATATTTTCTCATATATTCAATATTGATTACTAAGCTACTGTCAGAATACTTTCTATTTGGACATGATTTTACGATTGCTACTTCTTATCGGCCATATTAATGTCTCTGTTGTATTTTTTTAATAATAACTCCATTACTTGAATACTTTATTTGAATGATTGCGGCAAGAATGAGGAACATTTCAGGCAATTTAACATGAGTAATTCATTTTTTTGTAAAAAGTAGAAACATTTCAACTTATACGCTCAAAACCGAAAATACATAATATCCAAACCAATTAATCCGAAACCGAACTTAAAGTATTAGATCAAATCCGAACTTATTTGGATTGTCATTTCTTCAATCCGAAAATCGAAAAACCAAATTGAAATTCCCATATCCAATCCGAATTGCCCGAACGCTCACCCCTAATCCAGGCAACTACGAAGAGTTAAAAATGTTAAGATATATGTCAATGTATTAAGATGTGCATTGACTATTTTAAATCCTAAATCTAGTTTTATTTAGTAAGGAAAATATTACGGAAAATGGTTTAAAATGCCCTTAAACTATTGGAAAAGGTTCAAAAATACCCTTCATGCACCTATTGGGCTAAACATACCCATTCATCCACCTTTTAGGTTCACTTATGCCCTTTGACCGTGAGGTCAATGCTGAATTAGAAATAATAATTATTTAAATTCCACGTGATAATTTTTTATTGGTCAAAATTAAAACATCTAACCCATTAGAAAGACTCTCCCATATCTACCAGTTTTTCGTATTAACCCGACCCGAACAAAAAGTTCAACTAAAAAAAAGAGGCCCCACTTCTATCAAACTCCATGGAACAAAAGCTCCATGGAAGTTGCAGCGAACATATAGACGCAAATTTACTACGTGGTTTTTTTTTTCTTGTTATGGCATCCAGTTCAATTTACATCATAGACACAAATTACATTATATTCAAGATGAGTTTAATTTAATTATTTTCACATAACGGAAAGATCTCAAAGTGATTGTTTGGAAGATATCATAAACCGTTGGACTACTCCTAGTTTTCCGTCTCACATTATTGTCAAGAAAATCATTGGCTCATTCATGCTAGGCTTTTCTTGTTTGTTTAATTTGTTCATGAACCTTTATTCGATGATAATGCTATACATGAGATTAATCAAGAAAATGAACACATGTAAATCCATGGGTTAGATGGAAGTGAGGCGTTTTTTTTATTTGAACTTTTTATTCGGGTCAGGTTAGTGTTTGGGGCGAATTAGTCCGAAAAACGGGCAGATATGGGTGGGTCTTTCTAATAGGTTAGATATTTTAATTTTGATCAATAAGAAGTTGCCACGTGGAATTTAAATAATTATTTTTTTAAATTCAGTATTGACCTAACAGTCAAAGGGCATAAGTGAACCAAAAAGGTAGACGGAGAGGTATTTTTAGCCCAATAAGTGGATAGAGAGTATTATTAGACCTTTTTCAATAGTTTAGGGGCATTTTTGACCCTTCTCCGAATAAATTAAGTACCTATTTGCATAAAATTGCAACCTTCGCCACCCCAAAACTTTTCCAGAAGTTACGATTTAGGAATGTCAGTTTGCAAAATTTGAAACACTGCCATTGTTGTCGAACCGTTGTTATTAAATCTCGTTCTGCTTTTGTTTGTTAACAGACAAAGGACAACTGCAAATTTATACTACAATTATGTAAATAGATTATTAAGCCACCGAATAATCAGTTCTAGCCATGCCACTATAACAGGTAGAGAGAACAATTACTGTGGTCCAACGCCATAAGTCCATTGTAGTAACCAGTGGTTGGGTAGTCAAGAATTTTTTTGTTGATACTTTTGTCAGTTCAAATTTCTTATTATAAGGCAACTGGAAAGCTGTTTACTTCCAAATTAAGGGCAACTGAATAGCCAAAAAGATTTTTCTTTTAATTTTAGTTAGATGTGCATAAGGATGGCAAGTGGGCCGGTTCATGTCCGGGACCGCGGACCAAACGGACCTGAACCGGTTAAAACCGGCTAAGTAGGCCTGGTCCGGTCTTTTGGGCCGGTTTTTCACTTTAGGACCGCTAGGCCCGGAACCATTTAGGACTGGGACCGGACCGGTCTTGGCGGTCCCAAACAGTCAAAAAAAAATTAAAAAAAATTCTGCCCGTTGGGGCATTTAAAAAATAGCCGTTGGGTCTGCCAAAATAGTCGTTGGCTATTTACAAAATAGCCATTTAACCCTCCAACTTTGTTTTAACCCTAAACTTTTTATAATTACACTTTTTCCCTATTTTCAACTATAAATACCCCCTCATTGTATGATTTTTCTCACAAAATCATCAATCTCTCTCTATTTTTCTTCTATAATTGCTACTATTGCTTACTTTATTATTACAATTTGTGAAAAAATTGTGAAGTTGGTGAATTGAAATCTTCAAGTCTTCAACGATAATTAATTTTCAACAAGTTATTCGTCAATTCGGTAAACTCGTTCCAATTCTTAATTTTTAATATTATAGTTTTGTTTGTTTTATTTATTTTCTATTATTTGATTAATTAAGATGGCTTCCTTAAAAAAATCTTTTTGGTAAAAATAAGAAAAAATTCAAGAATGGCGAATCTAATGGCCAATCTATTCCTCCTTCATTGCCCCGGCTCTCTGACCCAAACCCCATATCCGTCCTACACCTGTTATTCTTGATAGTGATAATAGTTTATTACAATTTACTGTGAGTCAATTTTGCCATATTGTTGGAGCTGGTGAACAATTAGACCATGAATTAATGAATGTTCTTTATTCTAATCCAACTATTGATGAAAACGATGTGGAGGAAATAGATTTTGATAAAAATCAACCGAATGACGATACACCCACTAGTCCTGGTCCTGAAGTTAACCCAACTAGTGATAATCCAAATGATGCTCCGTCTGATACTCATGTTACTGCCCCTACTTTTTCTAGACAATGTACCAAACGGACAGAAACATCTATTATTTGGCCATTTTTTACTCAACTAATTTCACAAAATAAGGCTAAGTATAAAACTTGTGGCAAGGAGTTAGCTTTTAAATATTTTGGAGGTCGGGAGGGGGGAGAGGACGGGAACTTTGGCTAGACACAATTGATACACCCTCAAGATAAAGTCAAATATATTCGTGCCAAAGCTTTGGCCGAGGAGACAAGTGTAGATACTTCTTGTCAGGCTGACCCTAGTACCAGGTCAAATCAATTTCAACCGGAAATTAACACTATGCTTGGACGGGATTCTCAATCATCTAAAAGACCTACGGGAGTAAGAGTACTTAGTGCTTGGACGGAGTTTAGGGGCTCTCAAGGTTCTACTAGTAGTGATTTTTCACAACTAAATGAGTTTGAAGTTTATTTATCATAGGGAATTAAGGAAGTGAATCCCGACGGCTCCTTTAATCTTTTGGAATGGTGGAAGGACAAAGAAAAATACTTTCCGGTTCTTTCAAGGATGGTCCGAGACATTTGAACTATTTAAGCTTCAACAGTGGCATCAGAGAGAGCTTTCAGTCAAGCAAGACTTCAACTCGGTGATTATAGAGCGTCTATGAGGGAGAGCTTGGAAAAATAAGTACTTTTCAGAGATTGGATCCGTTCGAAAAGAAGAAATTTTGGACTTGCTGAATCACAACCAGAGGTAGACGAAACTTACGAAAAAATGCTAGCTGAACTTGCGGAGGATTCTGCTTCGCCCAGAAGCGGTGATGACCAAGCTTCTTTTCCGCCACCACCAACGAAAATTTCTCCGGACCTTAATGGATTTATGAAGTTTGTAAGAGATACCATGTAACTTGTATGAACAAAAATTAATATGTATTATGTAACTTGTAGTTTGGCACATCCTGATTAGTTTCTTTTTCTTCTCAATGGTGGTATTAGCACCTTGTTGTGCTCATTCCATAGGAGAGAGGAAGACTAAGAAAGATATTGCCATATTTTTTTTTAATGCTATAATAAAATTATAACGCATTGCTTTGAATATCTTTTTATAATATTTTTGTCTTTAAATTTGTATTAAAAAATTTAGGTCACAATTCTATAATAAAATTTACAAGAAATTGCCTTAGATATTTTTATTAACATATTTTTTTCTCTAATTTCTATAAAATTTTAAAAAAAAAGTATCAGTTGGGCCCACTTAGGCCCACTTGGCCCGCGGGCCGGGACCATTTAGCTCGGGACCATTAGTTCGTGGGCCCGGTCTCGAGCCGGTTCCTACAAAAAGACCACCAGGACCGGGACCGTTTGTCCCGTTTAAATTGGGATCGGGATTGGCTAACTTAGCCCCGGGATCGGCCCACATGCCACCCTTAGATGTGCACAATCATAATTACACCATTATACTATTTAGTTGAATCCTAACAAATTCATGGATGTCATGTGCATATTTGCAAAACTAACATGTACAAGACCATTATGTGATTTCTCATAGGAAAATGATATTGTATAGCCACTTTCAAAATAATAGCCAATAAAATATATGTATGTATATTAGTTGCATTGTATGTAATGTTGACATCATTATCTGCCAGATTTGATTTTTTACTAAGGAAAAAATCAAACAAGTTAGTGATAAATGAATGAATCAAAGCAATTACGCAGTTGTCTATGCCCCACGGTGGGCACCAAACTATTTACCCATAAAACGGTACAATAAATTTTGTTATGTGGTTAATAGAAAAGCGAATTGATTTGATCCAAAAATGATAAAAAAATAAGATAAATATTAAGATTAGTAATAGAAATTAAAGAATATGACAATCATGGATCCAAGAGAAAAAAAATGAGAATAACGATAAAGTTTAAGAAAAATTGTTAAATTGAGAGAAAAAGTAACGAGATAAAGCTTTTGTATGCAGAAAATATTTCATCTCTTACAATGGCTGTTGAGCCTACTATTTATAGCTTTACTGAGGGAAACAAGATCCTAGGATTAATCTCCTCTTAAATGATAATAAAATAACCATTGATGAGCATGTAACGGTATGCCATGAATGCAAATATTCTCTGTAACGGTCGCTCATTTAATGTTATAGAATATTCCCTCATTGAATGCTATCTTATGGAAAATACTTGATCTTCTCCCGTTGACTATACTCCCTTCGGGATTTACCCAATGTCAGTTGCATTTGTTGTATCCAGTATTGGTCGTTACTTGACTTGACTTGACTTTTGCCTATCTTCGATTCCACGTGTCATGTTACCATTTGACTATTTGTTATAAACTAATTTTACCCCATACAGATAGTACCCCTGATTTCCGGTGACATAACTTAGTGTTACCGGAAAGTTGGTGAAGATTTCTTTATTGGCGGAAAAGTTCCTGAACAGTCTCTGAAACTTGAAAGGACGCACGTTTTCTCGCATTTAATACCCCGAACATGTGTTGCCCCACGATTCATTAAATATTTTCCCTGATTTTTGTGGCATTCTTGTTGCTGTATCTTATACTATTCCCCCTCCCCATCCAGTGTTTGAATACGAAGTATGCGAATTTAAACACTAAAAATCTTGCTTCATCGGTGGAAACAACTTGTGAATGGATAAATAATTCTTTTTAAGTGATGAAAGGCAAAGCTTGCCACCAAGCCAAAGATTACTTAACCATCCACATAGTCGTTCATCATCGATGTAAATTTTGTGCCTTGATATTTAAAGATCTTTCCTTTGCCGATGACACTCCCATGCGTAGTATGCTTTTCGTTGTTGCCCCGTTAAAAACTTTAGCTAGAAAAATTCGATTGGGACAAAAACTGGAGGAAGGAAAAAAGAGTGCAGTACATACTTTCAGTATTGCTAGGATCCATCAGCAGTAATACCTTTTGAGGTGTCACATTCCAATTATTGTGCAATTTGTCTCCATCTTGATTTTTTAACTCGTACGACATTTTATGAGTGATAGCTGAAATACGGTAAGGGCCTTCCCATGTTGGTCCCGGCTTGTCGGCGTTGACTTCCCGAGTGTTCTGAGTCACTTTCCTCAAAATTAAGTCTCTTACTTTGAAGTAACTAAGATTGACCATGTGATTATAGTATCTTTCCATCCTCTACTTTTGAGCCACCATCCTCACGTATGCTAAGTCCTTATGTTCATCGAGAAAGTCCAGCCTTACCAGCAATGCTTCATTATTTGTTTCTTTGTTTGTTCAAGAAAACCTTAAAGTTGGTTCCCTCACTTCCACCGGTATCAGAGCTTCCGCTTCATATATGAGAGAGAAAGGTGTTTTTCCCATGCTCGACTTTGCCGTTGTCCGATATGCCCACAGATATCCTGGTAGCTCATCGGGCCATTTGCACTTAGCATCTTCTAACTTTTTCTTCAGGTTTTGAATGATTATCTTATTGGTTGATTCCGCCTGCCCGTTAGCATTGGGATGGTGCGGTGAAGATGTAATTCTCTTGATTTTCAATCCTTCCAAAAATTTAGTGACTTTTGAGACTATGAATTACGGCTCGTTGTCACAAGAAATTTCCTTCGGTATTCCGAAAAGGCAGATTAGGTGATCCCATATGAAGTCCATCATTTTCAAGTTCAGCTATCTTTTGGTAAAGACCTGCTTCAATCCATTTGGTAAAGTAGTTAGTTAAAATCAAAAGAAATCTTACCTTGCCGGGACACGATGGTAGAGGACCAACTATGTCCATCCCCCATTTCATGAATGACCACAGGGACAACACTGTATACAAGAGTTCCGTGATGGTAGGCTAGAAACCCGTATTTTAGTCACTTATTGCACTCTAATTCACTGTACTTTACTTATGTTGAGCTTTAATTAGTAGTGTTTTGTACTTATTATATGTTTTATGCCGTGTAGGAGTGATTCCGAGTTATTTAAATATTGCAGAGATAATTCTAGCTAATTGGAGCTTCAAAGTCTGAGTAGAAGCCCAAGGGATTAAACCGGGATCGCATTCGGGGGTCGAGGACCAAGTCCGGATGTCAAAAATTGGAGAAACGAACTACTCTGAGAAAAATGCACAGTCGTGCCACATGGGGCGGCGCGACAATGAAAAATCTGCCCATAATCCATTTTCAAATCGTTCTGGAATTCCTCACAAGTGCGTTGCATGGCGCGGCGCGGCATGCGGTGCGGTAGTTCAAAAATGTTAGAGTGACTTCCTAGTTCCGCTAAAAAAGGGTAATTTCGTTCTGGGATTATTGAGGGATGGCTTAAATACACGGGAAAACACCATTTCCAGGACTTTTGACAGATTTTCGACCTACGGAGGCCAATGAGAAATTGGAAGAATACAAGCACAAGGATTTCATCATTCCTTCCTCACTCAAGATCCGGGTTTGAATTGAATTTCTATTTTCCTATACATTAATTACATTTGTGAAGAACTTCTCCATGTCTATGGAGTAAATCCTTTTGGGTTTTAATGGATTTGGTGTATTGATGATTGTTTGTGGATTATAACTCTATTTTTATGTATTTAAATTTTTTTTGGATGATTTAATTGTTGCATCTATATTCACTTGTTCTTGTAATCGAAAGAGGCATAACTTGTGATATCTTTGCATTATATTATTGGTTGAGTTCATAGATTCTACTAAGTAATCGAAAGATGCTAGTTTAATCATTGATTAAATCTAGTTAGGAAAATAATCAAAAGAAGTTTTCCTAAAGACCGATCCACTACTCATTCTTGCATATCTTCACAGTGCTTAAATTTGTTCATCTCGTGAGGTTAAGACTTAATTGAGAGAGGAGTTTTTGCTGAACGTTTGAACTAATAATAGAGTGAATTCGAGATACTCACTTGAACATTGAAAGTGAATTATCTAGAGTTAGATCCCGAATAATTATCTTGCACTTATTCTGTCAAAAACCTATCTTCTTCCACTGATAACCTTAATTGCTTATTCCTTGTTTTGATAATCACTAGTCAATAGCTGTAGATTTTAGATTCTTAGTTAAATTTTATTATTAATCATATAAATGTCAACTGTTGATTCTCCTGGATAGCAATCAAGCTATAAACTATGAGAATACTATTTAAATCCAATCCATGTGGACACGATATTATACTATACTATCTTTGACTAGCGAGCACAATTTAAGTGTGTGTTTTGTACTCATAAATTTTGGCGTCGTTGCCGGAAATTAAAATCAATAGTGTTTGAAATAGTTTGTAGTGCTAATTCAGAAATTTTATTTATTTTATTTTTTACTTTTATTTTGTTCTTCACGGGTTTCTCCTCAGTGTGCAGAGCAACAGGTTAAGTCCGTAGTGTATGACACGATCTTCTTGTAAAGAAATAATACCCTACAACTCGGGATTAGAAAAATGCCTGCGGCAACTGAGGAAGGAGAAAGAGTTTACCGTAAGGTTCTTGGGGAAACCTTCAAACAAGAACACATGGCTAATAACGATGACAATGAGGTAGAGGCAGCTGCAAGGATAGCTGCTGAGGCAGCCCATAGAGCTGCTGAGGCAGCCCATAGAGCTGCTGAGGAAACTGTCGAAGATAATAGGGGTCGGAGATTCAATCTAAATCGACCCTTGATTGAAGACCAGTTCAAGAATGCGGTACCAAGGCTTGGTAGAGCATTGAGTGACTATGACAGACCAGTCTACAATCAAGGATTGTCAAGTGTTAGACCACCTCCAATTGCAGCCAATAATTTCGAAGTCACTCTTCGAAACTGCTGCATAACTGCCGTAGAGTGAAGCAGAAACTTGAGCTAAATTTTAGGACCATTGTGCAGCCGCATAACCGTTTTGCGGGGCACAGATCCCATCGCAGAACCATCATGAGAAATTTTTGAAGAAGGTTCTGTGGTCTATTATGCGATCGCAGACTGCTCGTAGAGTGGGGCAGTGTTGCCCAGTTCCGGAGGGCCATTCTGTGGACCGCAGAAGTATTATGCGGTCGCATATAAGACCGCAGATATGTGTCGAGACTTCATTTTTCTGATTTTTTAACCTAATCCTATTTTTATTTAAAAAAAAGCTCTGGGGGTCATTTTTAAAGGTTTCATCTGATATTTTTAGAGAGAGGTGAGAGTATCTTAGAGAGAGAAAGAGAAGACCTAGCCATTGTGTTCATAAATTCTTGCTGAAAGCTTGAAGATTTCACAAGGATCTTGCTAGGGCTTCAAAGAGGTAAGAATTTCTTCCCCCAATTCTTCAATTTCGAGTTTGGGGTAAAAGATGGGTGATTGGGAGTATGATTCTTGGGTGTGAGAGTATTATGTATACGTGCATGTACCAACAAGGTTTGTGGGAAGATTGTTGAGCTCAAATAAGTAAAGATTGGGCTGTGGAATGAAGGAAATCTTGTAGAAGAACCTTGTAGCCAAATTTGCACACTTAGTGTTTGATAAAATGCTTAAATGAGTTGAAACCATGAATATCTTCCTAATTTATGTTCAATTTTTTTACGTCTCAAAATATATTGGGATTGCTAGGATATTTGGAACGTTGTAGTAATTTAAGGAAAGCTCAAATCAAGGTATGTTAGCTAAACTCCTCTCTTAGAATTGAATCCCACGGTATTCATGTAATTTATGTAAGTATCGAATTATTCATTATAAAATTGGTTATTCCAAATAAGCTTATGTTAAAAGATAATATGTTTAATATGTATCCCAAATACTTTTATCATGTTATGTTATCATATGAAAATGTGTTCAAAGTTTGGGTTGTGCATTAAAAATGTTTCGACTTCAAGTCAAGTTCAAACGAAGACTATTATGCCAAATTTTGTGAAAGATCTCGATGTTCTTAAGACTCTTAATTGCTCATATGTGTACTAAAAACCTTGATTTGAAACGCCTTGTTGTTGATAATGATGATGATGATGTTTGAAAGTGAAAAGGTGAGCATGAATTGCTAAATACGGCCGACGTGCCAAGAATAATTTTATAATTGTGGCCCCTACTGCCAATGAAATAAAAATATGTGAAAGAAGTATGAAATGAGATGACTAGTAGAAAAGGATGATGTCGACCCATACATCATTGTGGTGAGACGGCCTAGCCGATTGAGTCATGATCGGATGCCATGCCGCACATATGGTGGTGATTGTGCTGGAAATTGTAATTGAAATTATGATTGTGGTTGATGTCTCGGATGAGACGGCCTAGTCGATCGGGTAGTGATCGGACTCCGTGCTAAAAGTACGGTGGTATTAGTATTGTGAACAGTGGCATATTGGTACTAAAGATCTCCCAACTTAAGATATGAAAATTTATTTGAACACTGTCTTGATCCTTATTTGAGGTTTGATGTTGTTTGTGGCTTCCACTGATATTATGATTGTTCTTGCTTGTGTTATTTATTATTTTATTGAGAGGGTGTTTTGTCATTCATACTAGTACTATTTCATATGTACTAACATCCCTTTTCCCGGGGGCACTGCATCTTCAATAGATGCAGGTGGTTCCACAGCAGGAGATATTGATCAGTGATAGCGGTACACCCTCTTCCCAGCTGACTTGGTGAGCCCCACTTCATTTCGGGGTCATGTATCTTTTGTTCCTTGTGTATTGTGTTTGAGGTATAGTCGGAGTCTTATTGCCGGCATTATCATAGTTCTCTTCTGTATCTATTAGAGGCTCTGTAGATATAGTGTGGGTTGTATATTAGTGCTGGGGAAGTCAAACAAATTATGTTGTGTTTGAATTACTTGTTCCACTTCAAACCATGAAAATGTGTGTAATTTGAGACTTTAAAATGAAGTAACTAATGGTAATGAATTGGTATTGTATGCATGATCTCCTTAGTGTCTAATTAACGAAAATATGTATCCTGTTTATTCATAAGTGAGTTTGGGTAGAAAGTATCTAACAAGCTTTCTTGACCGGGTTCACTCGGTTAAGCGCCGGTCGCGCTCCCCGAGTTCGGGCGTGATAAAAAAGGGTAATTTCGTTCGGGTATTATTGGGGAGTGGCTTAAATACACGGAAAACACCATTTTCGGGACTTTTGACATATTTTCGACCTAAGGAGGCCTAAGAGGCTAAGGAGGAGTTAGAAGAATACAAGCACAAGAATTTCATCATTCATTCCTCACTCAAGATTGGGTTTGGATTATATTTATGTTTTCCTATACTTTAATTACATTTGTGAAGAACTTCTCCATGTCTATGGAGTAAATCCTTTTGGATTTTGATGAATTTGGTGTATTTATGATTATTTATGGATTATAACTCTATTTTTATGTATTTGAATCGTGTTTGGATGATTTAATTGTTGCATGTATATTCACTTGTTCTTGTAATCGAAAGAGGCATAACTTGTGATATCTTTGCATTATATTGTTGGTTGAGTTCATAGATTCTTCTAAGTAATCGAAAGAGGCTAGTTTAATCATTGATTAAATCTAGCTAGGGGAATAATCGAAAGAAGTTTTCCTAAAGACCGATCCACTACGCATTCTTGCATATCTTCACAGTGCTTAAATTGGTTCATTTCATGAGGTTAAGACTTAATCGAGAGAGGAGGTTTGCTGAACGTTTGAACTAATAATAGAGTGAATTCGAGAGACTCACTTGAACATTAGAAGTGAATTATCTAGCGTTAGATCCCGAACAATTATCTTGCACTTATTCCGTCAAAACCCTATCTTCTTCCACTGATAACCTTAATTGCTTATTCCTTGTTTTGATAGTCACTAGTTAATAGCTGTAGATTTTAGATTCTTAGTTAAATTTTATTATTAATCATATAAATCTCTACAGTTGATTCTCCTGGATAGAAATCAAGTTATACTATACTATCTTTGACTAGCGAGCACAATTTAAGTGCGTGTTTTACGCTCGTCATTCCGCCGGTCGGTGTACAAAATATGCATAGCGTTGACACATCTCACACTTATGAACGAACGTCTTTGCATCCTATTCCATCCGAGGCCAATAGTAACTTGCCCTAATCAACTTTAGAGCTAATGAATCTGCACTAGAGTGATTGCCGCAGACTCCTTCGCGAACTTCCCTCATCACGTAGTCCACCTAGGAGGCCCCCAGACACCGGGCCAATTGTCCTTGGTATGATCTTTTGTTTAACTACCATCTACGAGGCATTAACGGGTTGCTTTGGTTCGTAAAGCCCGGGATGACTTCAGGTCTTTAGGTAACTTGCCATGCCGAAGGTACTCGACGAACTCATTCCTCCAGTCCCAGACTAAGTTGGTTGAATTGACCTCACAGTAACCATCCACATCCAATACCGAGTGCAAAAGTTGAATAACTGTATCGGAGTTAGATCTTTTCATCTTCGTCGACGACCCCAAATTGGCCAATCCATCCGCTTCTACATTTTCTTCCCTTGGAATATGTATGATTGACCATTCCCTGAAACGTGCAAGAAATGCTTGAACCTTGTTCAAATATTATTGCATGCGTTCTTCCTTTGCATCGAAAATCCCATACACTTGGTTTACTACCAGCTGGGAGTCGCATTTTACTTCGATGACCTCGGATCCTTGTCCCCAAGATAATTCAAGTCCTGCAACCAAAGCCTCATACTCGGCTTCATTGTTAGTTAACGAAACAATTTTAATGGCCAGCCTCGGGGTTTCTCCTGAGGGTGTGACTAGAACTATCCCGAGACCGGACCCTTTTACATTAGAAGATCCATCCGTAGATAAGATCCAAACTCCCAATGTCGTTTCCGACACCAGAACTGCTTCTTTAGCAGCTAAGGGCATTAACCTGGGAACAAAATCGGCCACAAAGTCATCCAAAACTTGCGGCTTGATCACAGTCGTGGGTTTGTACTCAATGTCGAACTCACTAATTTCGACTGTCCATTTAGCCAAATGGCCTAACAATTCAGGCTTGTGAAGCATATTCCATAACGGAAAGGTTTTCACAACGGCTATCGGGTGGCACTGAAAATAGGGCCTAAGCTTTTGCGAGGAAACTACGAGAGACAAGGCCAACTTTTCGAGGTGTAATTAATGGGTTTCTGATTCCGATAATATCTTACTAACATAATAAAAGGGAAATTATGTACCTTCTTCATCTCAGACCAAAGTTGCACTTACCGCTACCTCCGAGACCGCTAGATATATCAACAATTGTTCGCCTTCCACCGGTCTTGACAGTAACGAGGGACTGGATAGGTACCTTATTTGATCCGTCAATTCCTGTTGGCATTCCAGAGTCCACTCGAAATCATTCTTTTTTTTAGAAGCGAAAAGAAGTGATGTCACTTCTTCGAGGATCTCGAGATAAATCTGCTTAGAGTCGCTAACCTCCCGGTCAACCTCTGTACTTTTTTCACATTTGTCAACTAGTCTGGAATGTCCTCGATAGCTTTGATTTTTGTCGAAATTTACCTCGATCCCTCTTTGCGAGACCAGGAACCCTAAGAACTTACCGAAACCAACCCCAAACACATATTTTTTCGGGTTGAACTTCATGATATGTTTCCTTAGGACGTCGAAAGTCTTTTGGAGGTGTTTCAAATGATCTACTACATTTAAAGACTTGACTAACATAAATGTATACATCCATTATTTTGTATTAATTTGAGTATCCGTATGATTCACTAAAGAGCTTGGTTCTTTACCGTGTTCCTTAACTTGAAGTAAAGTAAATAATAATAAGCAGTTTTTACATGGAAAATCACTTGGCTCAAAAGGTGCAAAAATCACGACCTACTGCGTAGGATTTTAAACTTCAACTCCACTAGAACAATGAGCCAAAAATGTATTAATTACAAGACTGTAATTCAATACTCTCCAGTACTCCTACTACGACTAGTTGATTTACAAGTTACTCTAACTTGTAAAGCAAACACTCACTCCAACTCAGTAATTATTTGTGACACTTGATAACAACTCGATTTCCTAAAACACATTTGCTATACTAACTCAAGAAGAATACAATGCAAGTACTCGACAAGAGTGAACAACATATGACTCTTTAGTTGATGTGTAAATGATAAAAGCAGAAGTCCAAAGTAGATAGTATTTAAACGCATAAACATGAGATCTTCTAGGAGTCCTATACATAGTTAGATTCTCCTTTGATAGGACTCCTACTGTTCCAAGGATTCCACAAGCTTTGGGACTCTTGTCTCGGACTGAATTATATGTATCTTCTTGAGCAACAACCCTTATCTCATGTACCAGCCTTCTTCCACCAAACTCAGACTTGGGTAACTTTGAGATAAAGTTACCGTCTTGTATAGACATACAATCATCAACTTGAGGAGTTGGTTCTTTATCCTGAGGAGCTAGTTCTTAGAACAATTAAGCAGCTATCTTGAGGACTTGGTTCTTTAAATCATTGTATTTAGACATACTTTGTTAATCATCAAAACCTCAATAATACTCAACAAATTTCCCCTTTTTGATGATGACAAACTTTGTACACAACAAGCAGTACAGAACCAGGCAATCACAACAAAGAACCAGATATTCACTACAAGCACTATTGACAGACGTGTATGTTCACAACCCACTATTGACAGACATGTATGTTCACAACCTCCCAACCTTATCTACCCCTTTTGGCATCATCGAAAACAAAAAAATGTTAGACAGATAAAGCATAGATAACGTAAGATTCAAGGCCAAATAGGCTACAACAGAAGATTAAGAAATATCAAGGCAAACATACTAGGCTGAAGATCCAATATTGCACAAAGAAGTAATGCAGTACAAGATGAGACATTAAGTAGTGCCAAAATAAACCCAGGGCCTCGTCTTAAACCATTTGAACAAAATAAACTAAGCATACTGCAAACTACTCAGACTAAGACAAAAGAAGAAAAAAATGATAAAGCATCACTGGAATAGGTAGAGGGGGTCAATGGAATAGACAAAAGGAAATTAAGGACATTGGGAATGAGCAGGTTCATGGTGAGAGGTAGAGGGGGGTCAATGCTTTCACAAGAGTGGCAATCTGTTGGGCATGAGCTTCCTTATCTCTTCTGAGCTCTTCCCTAAGTTGTGTGGTTTCCTTTCTCAGCTCATCATTGTATTCGCGAAGCTTGACATTCTCTTGAACAACTAACTCAAATCTCTTACTGAGCTCTGCAGCCTTGTTGCTCCCAGGTAGAATAGCAGATCATGTGGGTCCTCTAGCCTTGATCTCCTCATAGCCACACTGCTTGAGGGTAACAGCATCCAAAACATCATTGTGGTTTCCATACTTAAGCTCAGGCAAGGCAATGTTGATCTTGTCAAACAGCTCAGTCCATATGAAACCATAAGGCATAGCATACTTAGGCTTGGAAAGGTATGCAACTCTTGCCATATGCTGAGTCATCAGGCTAGGGAGATTGATAGGTCTACCAGTGTCAAGATGTTCCATTACAGCCATATCCAGCATGGTAGCTTCATGCCTTCTCTCAGACCTCTAAAGAATGCAGCAATTGACAAATGAAACAACAGCTTGTGAAAGGGAGTCATATCAGTCTTGTGCACCTTCTGGGGAATATCTAGTTCAAACTTTTGAGAAAACTTTCTTGTGACCATAATGCCAGTGTCAACATCATTGTCTATGGCTGACCACTTTTTCTTCAAGTAATTTTCAAATCCCAAAGAAGAGATATTCAGAAGCATCCCCAGCTCCTCAGCATCAAACTCCATTTCAAACCCCACTATATTAATTTTTACTACCTACCCATCAAATTTCAAATTTGCATAGAACTCCACCACAACAGGAACACATACAAGAGGGAAAACTTTGACAAACATGTGCTTCCACCCCTATAGTTCAAGTTTTTCTACCAGTTGAGCTATCCCCTTCTCATCAGTGTTTGTAAGAATCTTTCCATTAAGCACTTATCTGTTCCTGAACTCTGTGAGTCGATCAACTGCAGCCGGCACATTCTTTCTTGTATTTTCCCTACTGGTCCTTGCAGAAGGCATAGCAGTTTTTGTAACTTTGGCAACCTTTCTCTTTGGTGTAGAGGACTTAGTTAGCGAGGCAGACTCAGACTCATCCTCTCCATCCAGCTCAACCATAGGTTCCACAATTGAGACCTTCTTCCTTGGCTTCTTGGCACTTCTAACCTCTTCATCTCCAGTGAAAGGAGTTAGCAGAGACCTAGGTTTCTGAGTCCTTTTCTCTTCACCAGTTTCTTCTGAAGGGGCTATGACAGTGTTCCCATTGGGCATAAAGCCTTCAGACTTTTCACTCAAATTCTTATTCTCTTCCTCACTCTCTTCATCCACTCCTTCACTCTCACTTACTTTTTCTTGATCCTCACCCTCACTCTCAGAATTGTCCTCAACTTCACTATGATTTTCTTCTTCTGCAGAATCATTTACTTGTTTACCTATCTTATCATCCGTATCACTCTCCTTCTCATCTCCAGATGCTCCCTTATTCTCAGAGTTTTCTTCTTCATTAACTATGTCTTGAGCATCATGCTCATCATGATTGTCCATGACTTCTTCTTTTTTTTACCCCCATCATCATCCTCATTCTCCGTCCAGCTAAATGAAAGACTATCAGATGCCTCCTTTTGCATTGGTTCTTTACTTCTTTCCCCCTCAACCACAGGCCCCACAGTAGTAGTATCTACCTCTTTCCCCATATCACATACACCATTTTCTACGGTGAATTCTTCTACTTTTGGTTTCTCACTCGTGGATGGGAGAGAGTCTAAGGGTGCAACATATATATTAGATACCAAAACATCTAATTTTGAATGAGGATTTTGTACCTGATTAGCAATGACTGGCACCGATTCCCCCTGAACCACAGATTCCTTGACCACTGTGTCTACCTTAGTAACAGCATCAGGCACTTTCTTGACAGATTTTCTTGGAGTAGCCTTGAACTTGATTGACTTAGAGGTATTTTTCGCAGTAGGCTCAGGTGCATGGGTGGTTGGTTTTGGAAGTGGGGATGCAGTGGAGGTGGGAATGGTGAGAGCAGCAGGAACATAGGATGATGATGCAGGTACAGTGGAAGATATTGAAGGAGAAGGAGCAGGTGTTAGTATAGGTTCACTTGATAGCTTGGCACTTTTCTTTGATTTGGGCTTCATGATTTTGGATTTTGCTTCAGCCTTGGATGATAATTTGGATTTAGAGGGGGTTTGACTGGATTTAGGCATGGTAATCAGATAAGAGACTCGATGAAGAGAATAGGAGAATTGGTTCTTTATATTTGTTCTTATTCTTGCTTAGAGTTTGAGAGAAACAGTGAGGTCTGAGAAGCTGATCATAGGGGCCTTTTAAAGACGTTACTCTTGATTTGACTGGAAGAGAGAAGGTGACCAAATTTAAGTTCTAACGAGACTCTTATAATTGTTACTTTGACTGTTAGGATTTCAGGAGTAATTGAACTTTAATTGCACTAGGATTCCCCCTTACTCTTTGACTAGAAGAAGACTAGAAGTAATGCCAACAGAGTTAGAAATCTGAGCATAACAATAATTTTAGGATATTAAGTCCCAGTGAATTAAGACAATGTGGCACGTACCTGAGTCGAATAACCAACGCATTTAGTAGCTCCTTACTTATTTCTACAATTAAGCTTCAACACTTCACATTAGTATCATACAACACAGTTATCAGCCATATTTTCCAAGCAAGTGTGTGTGCTTAATACAGGCACGAAGTTGAATCAAACATATTGTACTTAATTATCTACATCTAATTATACTTTTCTAGCCAATCACCGGGTTCAACTTCGTTGGAAGAATTGATTAGACCTAGTTCTAGTATATTCCTTTCAAAGTGATCCCTACTCAGAGCTTTAGTAAAAATATCAGTAATTTGATCTTCATTTTTATAAAAGTTAATTGAGATCATTCTCTATTCAACATTGTCTATGAGAAAGTGATGTCTAATGTCAATAGGATTGGTTCTCTTGTGCTAATATGGATTTTTAGCAATGTTTATGGCACTGGCGTTATCACAGAAAATGGGAACACAATCAACAAATATACCATAGTTCCTTAGTTGTTGTCTTATCCATAGCAACTGAGCACAGCAAGATGATGCTGCCATATATTTAGCCTCAGTTGTAGATAAGGCCACTGAGTTTTGCTTCTCGATTTCCCAAGACACCTAACAAGAACCTAGAAAATGAGTTGTTCCTGAAGTGTTTTTCCCGTCAACATGAAAGCTTACATAGTTAGCATCAGCATAACCAACTACATCAAAACTATATCCTCTGGGATACCATAGGCAGAGGTCAGGGGTCCCATAGAGATATCTTAGTATCCTTTTGATAGCCTTCATGTGAGATTCCTTGGGATTTGCACACAATCCCACACTAAATACATTATCCAGAATGCTTGCTGTGAGGTACAACAGTGACCCAACCATTCCTCTATAAAGTTTCTGTTCAATATTTTTCCCTTCTTCATCAAGTTCCAGTTTTGTTGCAGTTGTAATGGAAGTCTCAATGGACTTAGAGGAGTCCATGTTCAACTTCTTTAGTTATTCCTTGATGTATTTATGTTGATATATCATGGTTCCAGTAGGTGTTTGCTTGATTTGCAGCCCCATAAAGAAGTTCAATTCACCCATCATGCTCATTTCAAACTCAATTCCCATCATCTCAGCAAATTCCTTATCTATTGCTTCATTGGTAGCCCCAAAGATAATATCATCCACATACACTTGCACAATCAGAATATTCTTCCCTCTCCTTCTTAGAAATAGAGTGTTGTCCACCTTTCCTCTTAAAAAGTTATTGGCTAAGAGAAACTTTGAGAGTCTTTCATACCAAGCTCTTGGAGCCTGTTTCAGTCCATAAAGAGCTTTATCCAACTTGAACACATAGTCAGGAAATTCTTCACTTTCAAATCCAGGAGGTTGTTTCACAAACACTTCCTACTTCAGATAACATTCAAGAAGGCACTCTTTACATTCATCTGATACAAGGTGAACTCCATGTGGGCAGCAAAGGCTATCAACATTCTTATAGCTTCCATTCTATCTAGATATGCAAACATCTCATCATAGTCAATGTCCTCCTCTTGATTCTATCCCTGAACCACCAGTCTGGCCTTGTTCTTTGTGATATTTCCTTGTTTATCTAGCTTGTTTCTAAACATCCATCTGGTACCTATGACAGTTTTGTTCTTGGGTCTTTGTACCAAGTGCCAGACCTTGCTTCTCTCAAACTGATTTAGCTACTCTTGCATTGCCATAATCCAGTCTGGATCCTTTAGGGCTTCTTTGATGGTCTTAGGTTCAACTTGTGAGAGAAATGTTGTGAGTGTACATAGATTTCTTAGAGAAGACCTGGTTCACACTCATACATTTGGATAAGAGATGATATTCTCAATAGGATGTGAACTTTGATGCTACTATGGTCTAATCTGTATACCTAGAGAAAATTCACCAAAGGAGTGACCCAAAGGAACAGGTTCAGTGGGTGTGGCTTCATCAGTCTGGTTAGCAGTTAGAGTTTCTTCTTCTTGTTACTCGTGATCACTGTCAATTTCCATGTGTTCTTCGAATCTATCTTCATACTGAGGTTCAGATTCCTTTGTAACTCTATCACCAGTGAATCCTATGTCATAATCTTCATCCTGCAAACCTTTCTCAGCCAAATTGTTAGATTCATTAAAGATAAGATGAATATTTTTCTTTTACACACATAGTTCTTTTATTAAAAACTTTATAGGCCTTACTATGTGGAGAGTAACCTAAAAAAATTTTCTCATCACTTCTATCATCAAACTTACCTAGAGCTTCTTTTCCATTATTACGCACAAAACATTTGCACCCAAAGGCTCTCAGGAGAGTGATGTTGGGTTTTCTTCCTCGAAGTAACTCATAGGGAGTTTTCTAAAGAATGGGTTTGGCCATGCATCTGTTTAGCAGGTAACAGGCAGTATTAACTGCCTCAGCCCAGAAACTCTCAGGTAATCCACTAGCAATCAACATGGTCCTCCTCATGGCTTCTAGAGATCTATGCTTTCTTTCTACAACCCCATTTTATTGTGGAGTTCTAAGTGCAGAGAAATTATGGTCAATACCATGTGAGCTACAGAACTCAAGGAATTTGGAATTTTCAAACTCAATTCCATGATCAGTTCTTATACTAAATACATTGCTCCCCAGTTTTGTTGAATCATTCTAACAAAATACATAGAAAATATCAAAGGTTTCATTTTTAGATCCCCAAAATAAAGTCCATATATACCTGGAGAAGTCATCAACAATCATAAAACATACCTCTTTTCTCCTCTGCCCCTTACTCTCATTGGTCCACATAGGTCCTGTGAAGGAGTTCAAGAGGTTTAGAAGTACTGACAATCTTTTTAGATTTAAAGGATGACCTTACATGTTTCCCTCTAATACAAGCATCACACACCTTGTCAGAGGAGAACTCAACTTTTGGTAGACCAAGGACCAAGTCCTTTGCTGCCAACTTGTTGAGTTGGTAGAGACTAGCATATCCTAGTCTTCTATGTCATAGCAGTGGATCATCTTCCACTACACTCAAGCATGTGTGCTCACTCTGGGAAATTGAAATAATCGATATCTTGTAGACATTGTTATGTCTCTTACCCTTTAACACAATTTCATCAGTATCTAGTGACTGTGCAAATTTTGAAATTGAATTTTACCTCATTTCCTTTGTCGCATATTTGAGAGATGCTAAGAAGATTGTGTTTAAGGCCTACCACATAATACACATCTTCTATAGCATGAAAGAGTGACTTACAAATCTTGCCAATACCTGTTATCTGGCCCTTTTCCCATTTCCAAATGACAAACCCCCTCCTTAGAAGGTTGTCAGTGAGAGGAAGTTCTTCTTTTCTTCAGGCATATATATTGAGCATCCACTATCTAGATACCAATCTTGATTGTTCCCTCCCACTTTAGCCTGCACAAGAATTCACAAGTTAGTTTTGGGAACCCAGACAAGCTTGGGTCTCTTTTTTGTTTGAAAAGGGATGAATCAGATCTCTTCTTACCCAGAAAGGGAGAGGATTAGAAGCTATTTTCTTATTAACCTTAATCCACTTAGTATGGACAAGAGGCTTGACTTTTGGCTCCTCTTCCTTCTTTATATTTTTAGCAATACCAAAGATGCTTCTAAACATAGCATGAATTAAGGCAGGACAAGTGTCTCTAAAGTGTCCCACCTTTCCTCAATGAGTGCACATGTTATTATCGGAAATTCCTACATACTTTGGGTCAAACTTAGGGACAGGTTTTCTGTTGCCAATTCCGGATTTGTTAGAGCTATAGTTTTCATTCAGCCAATTTAAGATATCAGAAGATCTATGTCATTTGCTTAATCTAGAGAGTTCATAATTAGCCTTTTCTATATTATCCCGTAGGATTTTATTCCTACATTCAGCATCACCAAGATTATATTTAGCCCCTTTTCATTCCTTTTCAAGCTTATTCTGCAGATCACTCATTTTTCATTTACCATGTATATCAAGAGACTTCTCATTCTTAGAAGTAAGCTCAAGAACCTGGTTCTTAAGATCTTTGACCTATTCCTCTAGATTAGCTCTGTTAAATTCAAGCTCTTTGAGATCAAGTTTGACACATGAAAGATTACTTATTAGCTGATCATTTTCAGCACTCATTTTATCCATTTCATTCATCAAGGTCACAATTATGGCCATCGGTTATTTTTTAGACATAACATGAATGTTTTCTTTCAAGTTAGAGATATTTACCTGGTTTATTTCATCTTCAGTTTCTAAATCACTCATGGCCATCATTCCTATCACTTCTTCCTCTATTTGGGATTCTTTAATCGCCATCAATGCCACTTTGATGTTTTCATCTCCAAAGTCAGCTTCCAAGGTCTTCCATTTAGCATGAGCAGAATGCAAGAGGACACTTTGAAAAGAGTGTTTATTGACAAGCTTTTGTAGAGCAGGTCCTTTGCTTTAACATTTTTTTGAACTAGATGACGGTCTTCCTCATCGTATTCCTCTTCTCTCTTATTGAACTTGTTACCTTCACTATTTATTTTGGTCGAGAGAATTGGTCCATGACTGACAATTACCCATAGGTCAAAGTCAGTGGCCTGAAAAAATGTTTTCCATGCGTAGCTTTCATTCATAATAGTGGTGTTCATCAAACAAAGAAGGTCTTCCAATATGCATTCCAAGCTGCACTGGTGGCTCTGTCTCCACAGACCGGTGTTCATCAATTACAGCATAGAGACTTATAGTCTCATTCTCCTTTTCTTTCTCTTTATCACTTCCACTATCCTCATATGCTGCCAAGAAAGCTTGCTTCATTGCTTCAGTGAATCCTTTACCTAGGATTTTTCCTTTGTTGGAACTTTTTTCTCCCATCTTCTCCCGTTTCTCCTTTTTAGCTCGTTCTTTCCTCCACTGAATTTCCTACATTGGGTAGTCCTTGACGATGTGATCTAGCTTGCTACACTTGTAGCACCCATCATAATTAGCTTTGTCGACCTGCTTAGGCTTACTGTTGGTCTCTCTCTTGGATGCACTTTTGGAGTTCTTCATGAACCTCTTGAACTTGGCAAACATAGCTAGATCAGGATCATCATTGTCATATTCATCTTCCTTCGAAGCTTTAAGAACCAAGGCGTTATCCCTCTTTGATTCTTCCTTGTGCAGTTCTATCTTTCTTATTTTATGAGTTTTAAGTTTCCAACCAACTCATCAAGTGAGATTTTGTCCAACTCCTTGGCTTCTTGGATTGCTGTGACTTTTGATTCCCATGAAGCTGGAAGAATCCTTAGAACTTTGCTGACCAACTCTTATGAGGTGAACACCTTTCCAAATGAATTCAATTTATTGGTTAATATAGTAAACCTAGTCATCATATCCAGGATGGGCTCACTCTTTCATGGAGAAGAGCTCATAGTTTTTCATAAGTAGCTTTATCCTTGATCTTTTCACTTGGTTTGTTCCTTCATGGGCATCCAATATCTGTTTTGTATTAGAGGACGTATAAATTCTATTGTACTCATCAGGACCAAGTCCACAAATAAGGATTTTCTTACCCTTTGCATTCTTCTCCATCATTCGGAGATATGCTGCCACAAATTCAAAGGGGTCCTTAGGAATTGTTTCATTTTGTGCATTTTGATTAGTGGGAGTTAATGGACCTTGAATCATTATGGTCCATAGTTCATAGTCTTCAGCTGTTAGGAAGTCTTTCATTCTTTCTTTCCACCAACTATAATATTTTTCATTGAACATGGGTAGTCTGGTAGTTGATTATCCTTTATTAATTCTGGGTGGAGCACTCATCTTGCTTCCAGGATCTCTCTAGGTGTTAACCGTGTGTGTGAGAGAACATGCTCTAATACCAATTGTTAATTTGAGTGACCGTATGATTCACTAAAGAACTTGGTTCTTTACCGTGTTCCTTAACTTGAAGGAAAGTAAACACACCAATTTTTACGTGAAAAATTTAACCGACTCAAAAGGTGCAAAAACTACGACCTACTGCGTAGGATTTTAAACTTCAACTCCATTAGAACAATGAGCCAAAAATGTATCAATTACAAGACTGTAATTCAATACTCTCTAGTACTCCTACTACGACTAGTTGATTTACAAGTTACTCTAACTTGTAAAGCAAAACTCACTCCAACTCAGTAATTATTTGTTACACTTGATTACAACTCGATTTCCTAAAACACATTTGCTAGACTGACTCAAGAAGAATACAATGCAAGTACTCGACTAGAATGAACAACATGACTCTTTAGTTGATGTGTAAAGGATAAAAGCAGAAGTCCAAAGTAGATAGTATTTAAACGCATAAACTTGAGATATTCTAGGAGTCCTATACATAGTTAGATTCTCCTTTGATAGGACTCCTATTGTTTCAAGGATTCCACAAGCTTTGGGACTCTTGTCTCGGACTGAATTATTCGTATCTTCTTGAGCAACAACCCTTATCTCATGTACCAGCCTTCTTCCACCAAACTCAGACTTGGGTAACTTTGAGATAAAGTTATTGTCTTGTACAGACGTACAATCATCAACTTGAGGAGCTGGTCCTTTATCTTGAAGAGCTAGTTCGTAGAACAATTAAGCAGCTACGTTGAGGATCTGGTTCTTTGAATCATTACATCTAGACATACTTTGTTAATCATCAAAACCTCAATACTCAACATTTTGCCTATTTTATATTCAAACATTTTGTTAACGAGCCTCTGATAAGTGGCTCCTGCGTTCTTAACCCCAAATGGCATCATATTATAGCACTATGTTCCGAAGTTTGTTATGAAAGAAGTTTTTTTCCTGATCCTCCGGGTTCATCCTGATTTGATTGTACTCGAAATAAGCAAGAAGGAAATGCATTAACTCGTGCCCGGACATAGCATCAATCATTTGATCAATGTATGACAATGGAAACGATTCTTTAGGGCACACTTTATTTAAATTCTTATAATCCACACACATTCTAAACTTGTTATTCTTCTTCGGAACTACCACTACACCAGCTAACCATTCTGGATATTTTACCTCCCGTATAAAACCGATATTGAGTAGTCGGGTTACCTCTTCTTTAACAAACTTGTTCATGACCTCGGCAATCAGATGTTTCTTCTACCTTATCGGTGGGAAGTTTGGATCCAGGCTTAGCTTGTGCACAACCACCTTTAATAGGATACCTGTCATATTTGAGTGCGATCACGATAGGCAATCTGTGTTAGCTTTAAGAAAATTTATAATTTCTAACCTGAGTTCGGGATTGAGTCATGTTCTAAAGTGAAACTTCCTTTCCAAAAATTCATCGAATAGGGCCACTTTCTCGAGTTCTTCCGCGGTTGACTTGGTTGCATCCGGCTCCTCCGGTACCTGAAAATATCTCGGCACCTGGTGGGATTCCGACAACTCCTTGCCTTTATCATCTTCATTTGGAAAGGGAGAAGGCATCGAATCCTGTAATTGCTATTTGTTGGATCTTTCTCCTTGCTGCTAGATATAGTCACCGCATTCATCTCCCTTGCCGCCAGTTGGTCTCCCCTTATTTGCTTAACTTCTTCCAGTGTTGGGAATTTCAACAACTAGTGATATGTTAAGGGAATAGCCTTCATCTCGTGTATCCATGACCTTCTGAGGATTGCATCGTAACCCATATCGCTATCTACCACTTCGAACATAGAGGTTTTGATCCATCCTTTGGCGTTTAAGCAAAATCTCTCCTTGAGTTGTCACACTTGTCAAGTTGAATCCAGCTAAGAGTTTTGTCTTCGGAATGATACTTCCGGTCAGCTTTGCTTGCTCCAGCACTTTCCATGGGATGATGTTTTCTGAGCTTTCTGGGTCAACCAAAATACATTTAATTTTGAAATCTAAAACATTAAGAGAGATTACCAAAGCGTCGTTGTGTGGCAGGAGAAGTCCATCAGCATCCTCCTCCATGAAGGTGATATTATCTTTCGTGACTCCCGGGCGTCTCTTGTTGTGAGTCACTAATATCTTTGTTTTCTTAGCCGTTGAGAAGGTTACACCGTTGACTTCATTTCCACCAAAAATCATGTTA
Source organism: Nicotiana tomentosiformis (assembly GCF_000390325.3). NCBI lineage: Eukaryota > Viridiplantae > Streptophyta > Magnoliopsida > Solanales > Solanaceae > Nicotiana > Nicotiana tomentosiformis. The sequence goes on from NC_090813.1 coordinate 108,193,637, forward strand.
ATAGTCAACCGAGGGGAGTCTTTTGTTGCCTTCAAAGGCTCTGCATTATCCCGGCTTCGGCCGTAATTGTTCTTGGTTCGATCACTCGAGAATTCCTTGAAATGGAAATTTTTTAGTAATATCGCAACCTCTTCGCGAAGACGTCGGCAGTCTACAGTTCTATGGCTGTGAGTCCCATGGTATTCATACCACAAGCTGAGATCCCTCTGGCCCGGATCAGATCTGACTGGCTTTGGGAAACATGCTTCTTTGATATTCCTCATCGCCGATACCAACTCTACTAAGCTGATGTTGAAGTTGTAATCTGATAACCTGGGATATGTGTAGAACCAAGCCCCTGGCACCTCCTTTTCTTATAATGATCTGATGCTCCGGCCACAGTCGGTTCTTCTATTAGGAGCAAACCTATTTGAGGTCTAAAACCCTTTGCTCCGCATCCCTCGATTCTTTCATACAGCAGGAAACGACCTTTAGAGGACCGACGATCCTCATCAAAGTCACTTTTAAACTTATCCTAGTTTTTTTATTGCCCTTCCCTTGGTTGATATCAGGAACCCGAGTTGATTATCTTCTATCCTTATTTTAGACTCATAGCGGTATGGACATCCTCCCATGTGGTTGCTTGAAACTCGAGCAGGCTTTCCTTCAGCTTTCAGGAGGCGTCGGAGCTCCGCGAATTTAGACCCTTTGTGAACGCCTCCGCTGCCCACTCATCTAGTACCGCCGGTAGCATCATCCTCTCCTTCTAGAAATGGAACACGAACTCTCGCAACAGTTCAGACTTACCTTGCGCAATCCTAAATATGTTCGCGTTTCTGGCCTAAACCTTCCTTGCTCCTGCGTGGGCCTTAATAAACGAGTCTGCAAGCATCTCAAAAGAGTCAATTGAATGTTGGGGTAAAAGAGAATACCATGTCAGGGCCCCTTTTGTAAGGGTTTCATCAAACGTCTTTAGCAAGATAGACTAAATCTCATATTTAGCCAAATCGTTCCTTTTCACAGTCATGGTGTAGGTTATGATGTGTTCCTGCAGATCCGAGGTCCCATCATACTTTGGTATATCCGGCATCTTGAACCTCTTCGGAATTAACTCTGGCACTGCGCTCGGCTTAAACGACAATTGCGTGTATTTTTTTGAATTTTGGCCTTTCAGAACTGGCGGTGCGCCTGAAATCTGATCCATTCGGGCATGAAAATCATTCGCATTTTGATCCATTTATTCGTTCATTTCCCTTTTAAACCTCATGAGCTCGGTTTTGAAGGGGTCATTCCCGTTACTATTCCCAGATCTGCTACCGGTCCCTCCTGCACCGTCGAAACAAACTTCACCCCTTAGTATGTTTTGATTTGCAGGAACGCTGGAGGAACCGGGCCCTTTCCGTTTGTATTGTTGGAAGCGCCTAACAATGCTTGTTTTAACTCCGTCATTACCCGATCCTGCCTTGAGAGGTGACTCATGATTGCTTTATGTTGTTCTCTTAAGATTTTCACTGTTTCCACAACACGTTCCTCCTCCGCGTCATCGGGAGGGTGCTCCCACACATGCCGGGGGGGGGGGGGAGGTTTATACTGCCCTTCACAAACCGGGGTTATTTCATCCCTTCATTATGGGTGTCGCTGATTGAGTCATCATGTTGAGGCAAATCTTCACGTTCCTCAACGTTTTATGTGATGTTGACATCATTAGCTGCTACATCTGATTTCTTACTAAGGAAAAAATCAAACAAGGTAGTGATAAACGAATGAATCAAAGCAATTACGCAGCTGTCTATGCCCCACGGTGGGCGCCAAACTGTTTATCCGCAAAACGATACAATTAAATTTGTTACGTAGTTAATAGACAAGCAAATTGATTTGATCCAAAAATTAATAATGAGATAAGATAAATATTAAGATTAGTAATAGAAATTAAAGAAGATGACAAGCATGGCTCCGAGAGAAAAAATGAGAATAACGATAAAATTTAAGCAAAGTTGTTAAATTGAGAGTAAAAGTAACAAGATAAAGCTTTTGTATGCAAAAAGTATTTCGTCTCTTACAATGGTTGTTGAACATACTATTTATAGCTTTACCTAGTGAAACAAAATTCTATGATCAATCTCTTCTTAAATGATAATAAAATAGCTATTGATGAGCATGTAACGGCAGGCCATGAATGCAAATAGTCTCTGTAACGGTCGATCATTTAATGTTAGAGAATATTCCTTCATTGAATACTATCCGATGGCAAATACTTAATCTTCTCCCGTTGACTATGCTCCCTTCGGGATTTACCCAATATCGGTTGCATTTGTTGTATCCGGTATTGGTCGTTACTTGACTTGACTTTTGCCTATCTTCGGTTTCACGTGTCATATTATCATTCGACTATTTGTTATAAACCAGTTTTACCCCATACGGTTCTATAAGTACCATCAACATTATTGAAGGGAAAAAAAAAGTATGAGTTGTTTGTGAGAAATGCATGGAAATGAATTATGTAAGAGGGAATAAATGCAAAACATGGGTAGAAGATCAAAAGGAATGGCGTTGTGCACAAAAAACCAAAGATTTTGACATATATATATATTGGCCGTGGATGGAGGCAATATACAGAATCTGGTTGGAATGAAGAATTCTACAGCTTTTAATTATTTGGAGGTGGGTACATTGAATATGGAGTAAACTAGAAATTGAAGTGGTCCTTTTGGATATGCCTGCTTTTCACCCAGTATGGGAACCAAATGTTTGCTCATTTTCCCAAGTCGTTACCCTTTCATTGTCTCATACACTCTCATTCATTTCCTCCTCAATTCAGAATGTTCTGCACAATTCCACGTTACTATCAGTCAAAAGTATAATACATTTATCTTATAATATCACTGACAATTTTAATAAATTTACACATTCAGCTCAAATTTAATTTGTTGTAGTATAATGTTACTTGTATTATTTCTCAGATTATTCTTTAAATTACCTTCAAGGTGACTTGAGACTTGAGAGTGCAAAACAATTTTGTACTGTCAGTGTAAGAGAAGTTAAATCCAAAGATTATTACTCCATAATATCTAGACTAATGAGTTGTTTAGGTTTTTCTTTTTATTATCCAACCAGGAAGGAATGAACTTGAAGAACAACATGAAAATTAATGTTATTTGCTTGTTCTAGCTTGCATCAGTAGCGGACCCAGAATTTCACGCAAGCGGGTTCAGTGAAAAAAGATATTATGCGGCTATAAGAGTGGTTCCGGCAAGCGAGATTTGTGTCGCTCTTTTTTTCTTTGGTGGGGGATCATAATGCTACCCGAACAATTTTAAAAAGTTGAGATCATCATTCATTTTGTATTTTTTTCTCAAAAAGATGGGCAAGAAATATAATAAGAATTTTATTTTCCCAATTTATTCATTAGACTGTAATAAAATTTGACAAATCAAAAATCTTTTTCTTATTGATAAAGAACAAAGTCGTTAATTCACAAACAAAAGATAACAAAATTAAAGAGTAAGTATAACTTAAAACAAACTAATACAGACTATAGAGAAGAGAGCATATAGAGTAAACTAATAATTTTAATGTAACATAAATAAATAATTTAGCATAACTAATTTAAAAGGAACTAACAAATTATAAATAATTTTACCCTAATTTTAATGACTGCCCTTTGTATTTTAGCAAAACTAATGTAAGATTTCACTTTGTTGCAATTTTTGATCTTTTGAAGTAAAATCGACGGTACAATAACTCTTGTTGGGTTTGGTAAAAAAGAATAAATATAAAATAAGAGGAATAAGCTAATTAGCTAGCAAGGCTAGGTCTTCATAATTTTAAAGAAAAAAGAAAAAGGAAAAAAGAATAAACTAAAATCCCAAAAAATCTTTGTAGCAATAGATTTCGAACTCCCGACCTGCACAACACTTTGAACCCGCGTGACAAGATAACCTTTGGTCAAGCGGATTCAATTATAATAGATATACACATTTTACGGAAGTTAACATATATAAATATCAAATTTTTTTGACGAAGCGGGTTCATTTGAACCCTCTTGAACCTACGTGGGTATGCCCCTGGCTTGCATGCTGGGGCGGATTTTATAGCCCAATATATGTGGTACGTAAACTTATTCTCATTCAGTCAAACTAGGTATATATTTTATGTACAATTTTTTTTTTAATTGATTTAATATTATCTGCTGACACCCATGCTCTAAAGAAATTAAATAGTGCACTTGATTGAATGTTGAGTTATTTACTTAGAAGAACAGAAAATATTTTTTTTCTCCTTTCTTTAGTGTATTATAAAAGTTCTAAATCCGGCTCTGCTTTGCTTGTATGATAGTATCACTATTGGAAGAGTCAATTGTTTACTTTGAGTAACAACTTTTATTCAATTTCGTTTTTGTTTCAATCAATAAACGTTGTTATTAATCTTTGTTGCTCAAAAACACCACCAATCATACAATTTCTTACACCTTTTACAAATACTATATATCACCTACTATTATAATTACTGACACCGAAAAATGATCAAAAAATAATTTCATAACGTTACAAGTTAGATGGATTATGCCAACAAAGTTGGAAAATGAGAATAGTTAACTAAGAAGTTGGCTACAGGTGGCCCTTTGAATAGTAGTAATTCGGTGAAATACTTTTTACACGGGTACAATCGTAGTTGTGAAGAAAAGAGAAAGATACAATATTTCAATTCTCAAATGTCCTTTTGAGAATCTCTCTCATTTATATTCCCACCAACTCATTCTAGACGTGGAGACTGTAATAATAGAGGTGGTTAGCTATCTTGATGGAAATCAGACACTTCATTTTGAGTAAGTTAATGTAAGACCTGCAAACATTTAATAATTTTAAAACTAACTCTTAATAATGTAACTTTTTATTTGATTTAGACATTTAGACTAGTGATGGGGCATGGAACTTTACCTAGGTGACATGGTTTGGGTTCTGATCCTACGATAACTCCAGCTCCTCTGTATGTTGGATTCACATGTCTATACAAGTAAAATCGAGGCTAATGAGTACTCCGATTTTTCGGTGAGGCAAACGAAGCAAGGACATAACTGCAAGAAATCGCAATTGAAGCCAGGAGCCTCTCGCATCAGGGCCCGAGCAAAACACCTGCCCTCGGAGTCATCGAGACCACGCCTCGGAGTCCGGTTCGAATTCCAAGACCTCGAAGAACATTACCAAATGACCACGCATGATTAACAAAGGGACGTGACATCCGTGTCCAACTAAATATCACGGCGTGAATCGTGGCCCGTATTAGCGGTAGTTCAGTGATTGGCGAAAAGGAAAATTTTTACCTTTTTTAGAATTGTACTTAGGGTAAAACTCATCTACTATATAAAGAAAAAGTTGATTATTCATTAGGAACATTGTAACACGCATACCAAGTCAATATACATTTATTTTCTTTGCTTCTAAAGATTATTTTAAGTTCTTAGTTTTGTTCATAGCCTTCCATAAGTTTTTGGCTCCAAATCGAAGGAAGGCTAATTGTTTGGATCATAATCGAGCTTGAACTCGGTCTTACTATTGGTTTGATCATTTATTCCATCGTGTTTGGATGGGATCGCGCATTGCAGCGGAGTTATGTTAAGGTATAAACCTTATGTTAGAATCGTGTGATGATTCTATGGTGTGTGCTGGATTTTTAGCATTTCTTTGTGGCGGTACTCGTTAGTCTGGCGAGACAGTTCTCTTAATTGAGTCATTTTCATGACTAAGTACATTTGAATTATTGCGTATTGGTGCACGGATGGCACGGGTTGTGGCTTTGAGTTATATTGGTACGGCATGTTTGTGGAATAGTTGTGTTTAGTAATATAAGATCATTGGACCTAGAATGGGTACTATCAGGTTCGATTTTGGTATATTCGGGAGTATAATATTGAAAGTCGGCTCAGGAAGTGATTATGGTTCTGGTTGGGGTAAGAGAGCTCCGTGACTTGTTGATCTGGTAAGTGGTCATAAAATTTTGCGTATTTCTTTTATTATCAACAATGTACGAAGGTTTTGGGATGATGTTTGGTTCGATATGGGTTTAATACTAGTAATTGGTTGATTTTGGAGTAGTCACTGTGATCAGGAATGGTGCTACAAGCATGCGAGTTGTGTAATATGTTAGGTAATTATGTCTGTGGTTATGGTGATAGTTATGGCTTGATACAGCTTGTTCAAACTCATACATGGTGTAAATGTAAGATTCGTGTCTTGAAAGAAATTCTAAAGATTGGAAATTAATTTCCAAGGTTAATGGCTACAGTTAAATAAATGATTTCAGTGGTATTATGTTGTCAAGCCTATATGGAATAGGGTGACGGGGGTTCACCCCTGGGTACGTATGTGGTAAGATGGAACAGTGATTTGATGGCTTAAAAACAACTCTTCGCACGTTCGAGTACGAATATATGTTTAAGTGGGGGAGAATGTAACGACCCGACCGTTCGTTTTGAATATTACAACCCCATTTTTCTATTTACTGCTCAAATTATACTTTACAGTTGTTGTGTGAATTGTCGGAATAAATGGTTCGGGTCCGGTGAGGTTTTAGAATGAATTGGAACACCTAGTTTCATGGTTTAAAGCTTAAGTTAAAACAGTGATCGGATGTCGACTTATGTGTAAACGACTCCGGAATAGAGTTTTGATAATTTCAATAGCTCCGTATGGTGATTTTGGACTTAGGAGCATGTCTGGAAAATTATTTGGAGGTACGTAGTGGAATTAGGCTTGAAATGCCGAAAGTTAAATTTTTGGGAAGTATGCCCGAAGGGCTATTTACGAGTGATTGTGAGGTATGCCCGAGGGGCTGTTTACTAGTGATTGTGAGGTATGCCCGAGGGGCTATTTACGAGTGATTGTGAGGTATGTCCGATGGGCTATTTACGGGTGATTGTGAGGTAAGCCCGAGGGGCTGTATACGAGTGATTGTGAGGTCTGCCCGAGGGGCTGTTTATAATTTTATCACTGAGTTGCATCGCATTGGCATGCACACATGACATACATGCATAGAGATGTATTTTCCTCATGTTGTACAGTATCATATCATTTATGATTTCCCACACATTTTGACAGATCTGCATAGTAATGCATTTGTTTTACACTGGTTATCTGAAAAGGAAATAAAACATCTTACTTATTTTGGAAAATATTTTTGAAAAAATTATTGTTTTCAAACTTATTCATACTTTTGGAAACATCGGTAAACGATTTGGGTTTTCACTGATTTACTTGAAAGGAAGAACTGTTATTTTAGGAATCGTGATTTAGCTGAGCATTTTATTTTCGATTTACTTCTGGTATTATTTGTTTATGTTGTTATGGCCTGTTGTGGACTATTGGTTTTTGGACCCGACCTTGGTGGAAGCTCGTCACTACTTTCAACCTAGGGCTAGGTTTGTTACTTACTCAGTACATGAGGTCGGTTGTACTGATACTACACTTATGCACATTGCGTGCAGATGTTGGCTGCTGTTGTTGATGTGCTCGATGGTTGCGAAAACCATTCGGGGGCAGGATCTTTGGTTCGTAAGATAATCAGGGCCGGCTATTACTGGATCGACATGGAGAAAGATGCAAAGGACGTTGTACGAAGATGCGACGGTTGCCAAAGACATGCACCGATGATCCATCAACCCGGAGAGCTACTTCATTTGATCTTATCCCCATGACCGTTCATGAAATAGGGAATGGATATCATCGGTCCCCTACCGTGGGCACCTGGTAAGGATCAATTCATACTGTTTATTACCAATTATTTCTCTAAATTGGTCAATGCTCAAGCGTTCTAGAAAGTCCAGGAAAAAGAAGCCATGGACTTCATTTGTGACCACATAATATGCCGGTTTCGGGATACCTACCGAGATCGTGTGTGATAATGGGAAGCAATTCATCGGCAGCAAGGTAACAGAATTTTCGAAGATCACAAGATTAAAAAGATCTTGTAAACATCCTATCACCCTAGTGGGAACGGACAAGCAGAATCAATAAACAATACCATACTTCAAAACCTAAAGAAGAGATTGACCGATGCTAAAGGGAAATGGAAGAAATTTCTGCCCGAAGTCTTATGGGCATACCATACAACCTCGAAAGCTAGTACCGAGGCCACTCCATTTTTATTGGTTTACGGTGCCAAAGCACTAATACCGGTCAAAGTGGGAGAATCGAGCCTCAGATTTCGATATGCGACCGAAGAATCAAATGGTGAGGCGATGAGCACGAGCCTAAAACTATTGGATGAAAGGCGCGAGGTCGTCCTAGTCCGGTTGGCCACCCAGAAACAGTGGATAGAAAGGTATTACAACTGAAGAGTCAACCTCCGACACTTCAATAACGGGGACTTGGTATTAAGAAAAGTGACGTTGCACACCCGGAACCCGAACGAGGGGAAGCTGGGGCCAAATTGGGAAGGACCGTATCGAGTCATCGGGATTACCGGTAAAGGTTCGTACAAACTCGAAGCAGGAAACGGTGCACAGCTATCGAACAACTGGAACGTGACACACTTAAAGCGGTACTACTGTTAAGGTACGGTCTCATTCACCTTTTTATAATACTGCGAATCAGACTAAACCTTGCAGGCAACAACCAAAGGAGAATGTGACTATTAGGTTTTAAAGCACGCGTTATACTCTTTTTTCCTTGAACCGGTTTTGACCCAAATGGGTTTTTCGGCAAGGTTTTTAACGAGGCAACATTAAGCCGTGCTAACTTAGAATCGAAGACCGGTTTTAAATCGAAGTCAATAGTCTCATCAACGGTATTGGATCCCTTTCAAGATCGACCTCGAATACTGGGGGGCATCACCCTCGGGTCATGCTTCTTAGCAAGGAAAGAAGGAAACTTTGTGCTTGAACAGCCTAAGCTCGGTGGTTAGGATTTATTGTAAGGGCCAAACGGTCAAGTGAACCATTTCTGTGTAGGCCACCTTAGCCATAATACAAGCTTTTACACGCTTTTAATCTTGTACTTTACACACAGAAATGAAAGAAAGTTTCTACCTTGCTATTACGTATTTTTTCCTCTTAAAGCATCGAGTCTAAGGGCTATCCCTACCCGGGGACTATCAAGCCCAAGGGTTACCCCTATTCGAGCCCAAGAGCTACCCCCACTCGGGGACTGTCGTCTGAAATAAGTTCGGACAACTCGGGTTATCAAAACTCGGAAGCACAAAACCTATTAGGTAGAGCCCAAACCTAAAAGGCTACGGTCGCCCTAAAAACGGCTCGGAGACGTCCGAAACCCGTAATCAAAATATAAGGCCTTCAATAAAAATTCAAAACCTGCCAAAAGGTTACCCTCGGTAAAAGCATCGTCTAAGAACACTTAAGCATTTTTGAAAAACTTTCGGTCACTTCGAGTTTTCAAAGCTTCGAGCAAATAACAAATTGCATCGAGGTCAGGTCCTGTTTGGACCTCCGAAAAACAAATGACTTATTACTACATTTGATTCTATACTAAGGCACTAGAAATATCTGCAAGAATAGAAATTGTGAAAAGATGCTAAAAAAATTGAAATTGCCAAAAGGAGAAATTTTATATATTCCGGAATATCTTTACATAGGCACAACAAAAATGGCCTCGAAATAAACAAAAAATATCTACACAACACAAAAACAAAGAAAAAAATCTAAGGCATTCACACCTGATCTTCACCGGAGCCCAATTTAATCGCCAGAGCCGCCGGAACCTTCGGATCCTTTGGAACCCTTAGAGCCTTTGGGTTCGGCTAGTTTCTTCGCCTCGGCCTCAAATCGCTTTGCCTCCTCGATCTCGGCAAATCAGTGATTGGTGAAAATAAAGATTTTTACCTTTCTTAGAAATATACTTAGGGTAAAACTGCCCTACTATATAAAAGGGAAGCTGATTATTCATTAGGGACACTGTAATACGCATACCAAGGCAATATACATGTGTTTCCTTTGCTTCTAAAGATTATTTTAAGTTCTTAGTTTTGTTCATAGCCCTCCATAAGTTTTTGGCTCCAAATCGAAGGCATGCTAATTGTTTGGATCATAACCAGCCCGAACTCGGTCTTACTATCGGTTTGATCAATTTCCATCTTTAATCTGCTCATCTAACGTTCTTAATCACTTGTATTGAATTAGTCCATATATCCTTAAAACCGCACATAAATTCAATTGTTATCCATTTTTAAGGGTAAACAACATGCTTTACGTACAAATTACTCTTGCCGTTGCATGTCGAAAAAAGATATATTTCCTCTTTTTGTTCTTAGATTCCCTTAGTTCAATCAATTTTCATTTATTCAGATTTTGGATTCGAACGGACGAATTCATTATCGAAATGATATCGGTCTTGTTCAATTCTATTTTTTTTTAATATATCAGATGTTTTAATCTTGGGCATTAAGTTTTTTCTTTGAGTGCTTCCAAAAGTACTTTGTGGCCTAGAGCTTGATATATTAATTGAACTAAGCCACTGAGTTGTTCTTCATTATGTACATTTAGTCAAAGTCATATGTTCCGTAGATTGTTTTTAATGTGTGTATTTTAGATGTATATAAATATACACAATTATTAAATTAGTTTTTTTTTGTTTTCTTGAGATTTTAAAAAATCAAAGGGGAACCTAACAGTTAAAATATTTAAAAGCTAATTAATTAGTAATAATTAAAAATCTAAAAATTTGCCTAATATTTTAAGAGCCTTGTTTTTTGCTTAAACAAAATAATGCCCACTCTTTGTGCATTAATATACCAATAAATAAGAAGAAATAACCCAAATAGCCGTTCACCTAATCTCTTAAACGATAAATAGTCGGTGGATATATAATATATGTATAATTTATGTTTAATATATGTATAACTGTGTATAATCAATATATAATTTATATATATCGGTTATAAAAATAAACATTGAATCTGGCGGGATATTTGTATAACAACTAGCGTTTTGCTATCTTCTGATTTTTTTCTTAGTCACTAAGTTTTTCCGAATAGGCGATCACGATCTATCACGGAGGAGTCAGTGTCTAACCATTCAATTTTCCAGAAAGAATGCATTCGTCAATTGAATGGCTTTATGTTTTGTTATTCACTATAATGTAGTCAGTCTTGATTCTACACTTCATAGTTTGTTATTCATGACTTTATTATCATTTTCCTAGGGAATTTTATCATGTGAATAAGGAAAAATTCTTTTTAATTATGTATACGGTTGAAATCGAGTTCGTGGTGCATCCTATTCCCCGACATGGTAAGTCAGACTCGAGACATGACAATAAAGGACTGAAAATCGACCCCAAATCCCACCGGCTAGAACCCGGAGACAGGACACCTGCCTTCGAGAATATCGAGACCATGATCCCGGAATCGGTCCTAGCCTCAAGCGACTTTGAAGAAACATTGCCAGCATAACCAACAAAAGACTGAAATATCCGTGACCGGCCGGGTATTACGGCGGGAATCTCGGCACGTACCGATAAAGAACTGACAATCAGTAAATCATAAGATTTTTTACCTTTTATAGAATTGTACCTAAAATAGGACTCATCTACTATAGAAAGGGGGTCTAATAATTCATAAAGGAGGTTGCAACAGGCATTCCAAGGCAATATATCATTATTTTTCCTGTTATTAGTTATTCTGCTTTCGTCCGTCAGTGCTTGTTATTATAAGCCCGGATCAAGGGCAAATATTTCACCAAGGCTTAAATCGTCTTCCTCGTGTGGTTTGAGCTTACTTCATCCTAATTTATTTAATTCGTCTTTATTTATTGCTTTGTGTCAAATAAATTCGCGTATCCTTAAAACCACTCACAAATTTAATTGTTATTCGATTTTGAGGGTAAATAGTTTGGCGCCCACTGTGGGGCTAAGGATAATAGTGGCTATTTGATATAAATTTCTATAACACACAATACTTTACACTTGTTCTTTGGAGTGTCTCTAATTTCAGGTTAAATCTCAAAATGTCAAACTCCCAGTCAGCACCTCTACATGTTAGCGATGAGTCCGGTTATCGCAGCGAAAAAAATAACATAGTGCCCAGTGGCAAGGTGCCGCCTGTTGATCCCATCGGAATTCCGGTCGCTGACCAGATTGACGCCAACTCGCATGTGGCCATTGACGCAAATCTGCCTACTGACCCCAAGAATAGCGTCTGTGGTGAAGCCCGATCAGCAGTTCGAAATACACAAGATATTGGAGGGGACGAGATCAATTTACGGGTGATCTTCGAAATGTTGCAGGCTCAACATGCGGCGATAGCATAGTTACAGAACCAAAGCCGCACGCCAAGTAGAATTGAACCTGCACCCGCAGAAATGAACCAATCACGGAGTGACCGAATGAAAATGAATCGGGGACTAACCCCGAGATCATAAAAATGCTCGAGGAAGTGACAAAACGGATAGAATCGGGGGAGAAGAAAATCGAAGCCAATGACAAAAAGGTGGAAACCTATAATTCCAGGGTCGACCAAATCCCAGGAGCACCCCCGATATTGAAGGGCCTGGATTCCAGAAAGTTTGTTCAAAAACCTTTTCCTCCGAGCGCAACGCCGAAGCCAATCCCGAAAAAGTTCCGCATGCCCGAAATTCCTAAGTACAACGGAACGACCGACCCAAATGAGCATGTGACCTCCTATACATGCCATTAAAGGGAACGACTTGGAAGATGACGATATCGAATATGTCCTGCTGAAAAAGTTTGGGTAAACTTTATCCAAAGGATCTATGCTATGGTATCACAACTTACCTCCTAATTCTATTGACTCGTTTGCTATGCTTGCAAATTCCTTCGTAAAAGGACACACCGGGTCTATCAAGGTCGAGACAAAGAAGTCAGACCTTTTCAAAGTAAAACAGAAGGATAATGAGATGCTTAGAGAATTTGTGTCCCGGTTTAAAATGGAACGAATTGACCTGCCACCGGTCGCTGATGATTGGTCGTTCAGGCTTTCACCTAAGGACTCAACATTCGAAACTCGTTGGCTTCACAACAGTTGAAACAAAACTTGGTAGAATATCCAGTTGTCACTTGGGCCGATGTTCATAACCGGTATCAATCAAAAATCAGGATCTAAGACGATCAGCTTAGGGCCCCTTCCAGGTCCGTGTATCCCGTCATAACCTTCGACAGAGTCAAGAGAGACATCGATCGTGAACCGAGATCAAACAGGGATCGGTATCAGTCGTACAATGGAGATCGAAGAAGTAGTGAGTCTGGGCGGAACCCTATGAGAAATGAAAGGAGAAATTACCGTGGTCAAAACAACCGAGGACTCATGAGCAAAAATAGCTTCGACAGGCCCGTCGGGCCTAAAGAAGCGCCATGGTTATTAGAGTACAACTTCAACGTCGATGTCGCTGCTATCGTATCTACCATCGGGCGCATCAAAGATACTAAATGGACTCGACCTTTACAGTCTGATCCAGCCCAAAGCGATCCTAACCTAATGTGCAAATATCACGGCACTCATGGCCATAGAACAAAAGACTGCCGACAATTAAGAGAGGAAGTGGCCCGGCTGTTCAATGACGCACATCTCTGAGAGTTCCTGAGTGATCGGGCCAAGAACCACTTCGGGAATAGGGATTCTAATAAACAGACCGAGAAGGAGGAACCTCAGTAAGTCATTAACATGATCATTGGTAGGGTCGACATTCCCCAGGGGTCGATGCTGAAGCGCACCAAAGTATCCATCATAAGGGGTTAAAGGACTCGGGATTACGTACCTGAAGGAACCTTGTCTTTCAACGATGAAGACGCTGAGGGGATCGTGCAGCCCCACAACTATGCACTGGTAATATCGATACTCATAAATAAATCTCGGGTTAAACGTGTGTTAATTGATCCAGGTAGCTCAACCAATATCATCAGATCGAGGGTCGTGGAACAACTCGACCTACAAGATCAGATCGTACCTGCGGTCCGAGTCCTGAATGGGTTCAACATGGCATGTGATACCACTAAAGGGGAGATAATGTTACCGGTGAACGTCGCCAGAACCGTTCAGGAAGCCAAGTTCTATGTAATCGAAGGAGATATGAGATACAACGCTTTGTTCGGGAGGCCATAGATTCACAACATGAGAGCAATACCCTCAACACTGCACCAGGTGCTGAAATTCCCAACACCCTGAGGAATCAAAATAGTTTACGGGGAACAACCGGCCGCCAAGGAATGTTCGCGGTTGATGAGGTGATATCGGCATCCACACTCTCGATATAGAAGGGTCAGAATCCGATGGCCAAAGACGAGGCCAAATAGCAATTACCGATACCGGCCTCGACAAAACCGGAGACACAAGGGGTAGATGAGGACGACGACTACAGAGTTCCCAGATCTTTCATATCCCCCGACGATTCCGACACTACCAAATCAACGGTCGATGAATTGGAGCAAGTCGTACTAATCGAACACTTGCCCGATCGAAATGTATACCTGGGCACGGGGTTAAGCCCCGAGCTCAGGAAAAAACTCATTCAATTTCTTATAACTAATGACGATTGTTTCGCTTGGTCTCACCTTGATATGACAGGGATCCCGCCGGAAATAACCACTCACAAGCTAAGCCTGGACTCGAAGTTCTACCCGGTCAAACAGAAGAGGAGACCCCAGTCCAAGGTCAAACATACTTTCATCAAGGATGAGATATGTAAACTCCTTAAAATAGGGTCCACTCAGGAGGTAAAATATCCAGATTGGTTAGCAAACGTAGTGATAGTCCTTAAAAAGGGAATAAATTAAGAATGTCTATAGACTATAAAGACTTGAATAAGGCATGTCCCAAGGACTCCTTCCCTCTGCTCAACATCGATCGCATGATCGATGCAACGGTCGGCCATAAGATCCTCAGTTTTCTCGACGCCTATTCCGCGTACAATCAGATACGGATGAACCCGGGCGATCAGGAAAAAACCTCTTTCGTCACTAAGTACGGCACCTACTGCTATAACGTGATGCCATTCAGACTAAAAAGTGTCGGTGCCACTTACCAACGCCTAGTAACCCGGATGTTCGAGGAACAAATAGGAAAATCAATGGAGGTTTACATTAACGATATGTTGGTTAAGTCCCTACAAGCAGAGGACCATTTGAAACATTTACAGAAAACCTTAAGCATATTGAAAAAAAATACAATATGAAGCTCAATCCGGAGAAGTGTGCATTCAGAGTCGGATCTGGTAAATTCCTCGGATTCATGGTATCCAACCGGGGCATCTAGATCAACCCCGATAAGATTAGAGCCATCGAAGATATCACTGTTGTGGACAACGTGAAGGCTGTACAAAGATTAACCGGAAGCATACCCGCCGTGGGGCGATTCATCTCGTGGTCTTCCGGCAAGAGCCACCGATTCTTCTCACCGTTCAAAAAGAAGAATAACTTCTCGTGGACCCCATAGTGCCAACGGGCCTTGGAGGAGCTCAAGCGATATCTATCGGGCCCATCGCTACTCCACACGCCGAAGATAGACGAGCAGCTATAACTGTACCTGGCAGTATCGGAGATAGCAGTAAGTTGAGTCATAGTCCGGGAAGAGAAAGGTACGCAATTTCCAATTTACTATGTTAGCAGGACTTTAGGCGAGGCCGAAACTAGATACCCTCACCTAGAGAAATTGGCGCTCGCTTTGCTAAGCGTCTCTAGGAAGCTGAAACCGTATTTTCAATGTCACCAAATATGTGTTGTTACTACTTACCTATTGAAGAATGTAATGCATAAACCTGAGCTCTTAGGACGGTTGGCCAAATGTGCCGTGGAGATCAGCGGGTATGATATTGAATATCAACCCCAGACTGCCATTAAATCTCAAATTTTAGCAGACTTTGTGGCCGACTTTACGCCGACCCTAATACCCGAGGTCGAAAGAGAGTTATTGTTGAACTCGGGGACTTCTTCGGGGATCTGGACCCTCTTTACGGACGGTACCTCGAATGCAAAAGGGTCCGGACTTGGCATCGTATTGAAGCCACCAACAGGCAATGTAATTAGACAATCTGTTATAACTGTAAAATTGACTAACAACAAGGCCGAATATGAGGCCATGATTGCAGGTCTCGAACTAGCCAAAAGCTTGGGGGCGGAGGTGATCGAAGCTAAGTGCGACCCCCTCCTTGTGGTGAACCAAGTTAACGGGACGTTCGAGGTCATAGAGGAACGAATAAAAAGGTACCTGAATAAGTTGCAGGTAACATTACATCGGTTCAAGGAGTGGACTCTACAACACGTACCTCGGGATCAAAACAGTGAGGTCAATGCCCTTACTAACTTGGGGTCGTCGGTCGAGGACGATGAGTTCAACTCGGGATGATCCCGGAATCGTTCATAGCCTCAAGCGACTTTGAAGAAACATTGCCAGCATAACCAATAGAAAACCGAAATATCCGTGACCGGTCGGGTATTACGGCGGAAATCTCGGCACGTACCGATAAAGAACCGGCAATCAGTAAATTAATTTTTTTTTACCTTTTATATAATTGTACCTAAAGTAAAACTCCTCTACTATATAATGTGGGTCTGATAATTCATAAAAGAGGTTGTAACAAACATTCCAAGGCAATATATCATTTTTTTTCTTCTGTTATTAGTTCTTTTGCTTTCGTCCGTCAGTGCTTGTTGTTACAAGCCCACATCGAGGGCAAATATTTCACCAAGGCTTAAATCATCTTCCTCGCGTGGTTTGAGCTTACTTCTTTCTTATTTATTTAATTTGTCTTTATTTACTGCTTTGTGTCAAATAAATTTACGTATCCTTAAAAATCACTCACAAATTTAATTATTATCCGATTTTGAAGGAAAAAATAATCCTATCAAGAACATAACTTAACGAAGTCTGAACTTTACGAGTTGGAAAGTTAACAAAGTATATATCTCTTTCCACTAGACAAGAATAGCACAATAACAAGATATTTTTGTATCTTAGATTTAGATTATAACACCAACCAAAGTCTCTATAGCCTCCACAATACAATTGTCATGAGAAAAGGGACAGAAATATTTGTGAGAAGTAATGCGTTACACAAGTAGAATTGTCGTGTCGTGAGTTGCCCGCTGCATGTTTGCCACCCGTCAGTTGGATGCATAATCACCCAATGGGCATGGCCCTCCACCCACGACGATAGTAAAGCATTCTTTTCCTAAATGACAATTTTGTCACACATTACTTATGTATAGCTAATAACAAATATTTGTGGTAGTTGTTGGCCATTCGTCATTTTAATACATCATTCCGCTATCTAATACCCAAAATATAGACAACTCATTACTCATATTCCTGTACAGGAATAGTATAAAACCACATTTCCTCCATTAGGAATTAGCAGGATGCATAACTGCGTCTCATTTTCATGACTCATTAAACCTGCTAATCATCTCCAATTGGTAAGAGTTCAGCTTAAAGCATTTGTTGGTTGGAATGTGACAATGCTCAATTTTTATACTCCTTATGTACTACTTTCCTGAATTCAACTGTCAATTTAACAGGTTTTCATATTTGTTTTACCACTTTCTTTGTAACATTTCAACATTCTCAATTGAGATGGAGATTTGCGTGTTACTTATTATAATATTGAATGACGGCTTAAATAGTGCAATTTTACCTTATATCATAAAACACGACGTAAATCTCCATGAACTTTCTCGAATTTAAAGTGAAAATATATTTAAAAATATGAAATAATCAATGTAAAGTAAAGCTTCTGTAAAAACCCCCAAAAGCATACAAATGATACATTTAATTACGTCGGCTTAATAATATATGTACAAAATATCTAATTGGTAAAAACAACAATAATATGGTATACAAGATATGGTCAAATAATTAAAGAATTTTCTTTCGAAAGTATATAAGGTATACAAGACGAACCATGTAAATCATCAAGAGTGTATACATTCGGACTGACATGCAACTCAATGCGTAAAACTTGCATGAAGCAAATGACATATCTATAAGAACGTTAGCCTCATAAAATTTTAACTCTCGCGGTTCTGTCAATAAGTTAAAGGTCTCATCCAGAGCAAATTTTAGATTACATCTCTTTTTTCCCATTTCGGTTTGTAATTGGTAAAATGAATGCATGTTTACCATCTTCAAAATGATTTCTTGATCAGTTCAGTATATATTTACTGAAAAATAATTATGCATTAAATTTGTAATTATTCAATACTATCAAATTTTCTTTCTTACACTGATGTTAGGTTTCTATTTATAATCTCGCTTGAATAGATGTTTCTTGAAAATTTGTCCAAACATGTTTGGATAATTGATGTTTTTGAGAAAAAAAAGTATCTTATTCCTTAGAAGTTTTTTTGTTTAAAAAAAGTAAAAAAAAAGGTGTGTCGAGATATTCGTTCCCTATGAATAATCCAAACAAACATCATGGCCCTATGTAACTCATAATAGGGGGAAAAGAAAACGTCACTTTCTTTCTAATTCTATGAGATCTAAATTGTCATGTAAATGAAAGCGAGCCAGTGAGGGCAAGTTCGGTAGATATCACAAATCCCCAGAATGGTGTAATTATGTTAGACTAACAAAATTGTCTAAATATAGGTTTGCGCTTAATGTAACTCAGCTTCTTTTTGGGAAACAAAACTAGATATATATGGGCTAACATGTCTCCAGTGTCCGAGATGTAGAAGATGGTCTTTGCCCTTTGTACTACTTTTGTCCTCTCTCTCTCTCTCTCCCTCCCTCTCTCCCATAAGCTAGTCCAAATAGTTTCAACTATTTTTTCTTTTCTCTGCATATAATTTTTCCCTTAAGCTGCGCCTCCTTTTTCTCTGTCTTTGTCTGAGTTTTCTTGTTATGAACTCATGCTCTGTGAAACTTTCATAGGGTGGTGTTTTTTAAAGTATGGATTTTGGTGGGGTGATGACAATGGAAACCATACAAGAATCTGCTAATAACATTTCAAAAACAGTCAACTCTCCAACTGAGACTAACAACTCCTCAAAGATCAGTAATGGATCTGGGCAACAACTGAAACAAGAGAGATCTGGGCCTTGTGATGACACTAATTGGAGGCCTTCTAAAGTTCAAAGAGCAGCAGCAGATGACTTCTCTGCCCTTTGTAAGCAGATGCCCCAACAGCAAGGTCCTACTACTCCCACTTTGTTCATGAGATCTGGTTCCCCAAATAATGGACGTGGTCACTCCACTATGCTCAGTTTTTCATCTCCTAAGTCTGAAGAATTAATCCCTTTTCTTTCTACTAATAATGCTTCTGCTCAAGACTCATCCAAGAGTCTTGCTTTCCCATTGTTTGACTCTGGATCCCACTACAGCAGAGCTTCAGGTATCAGAAATGTTATGTACTCCGTACTAAATAATTTTTTAAAGTTCTTTGGCTGCTTGATTGTGTTTAGATAATGACTGGACATAGGGGGATTTTGGAGATTTGGATGCTGATGACGTGGATTTGCAAAAGATCTGTTTTAATCATGTTTAGCTGTTTTATTTTCCTGTACAGGAGATGGGTCTTTTCAAAGAAATACTGTAGATGTTAGAAAAGAGGTATTCTATACATTCTGATGGTCTTGTCAATAAAAGAAAAAAACAAAAAGGAAAAAAAGTAGGAACTTGTGAAGAATCTTTGTCAATGATATCCTATACTGGGTGGAAAATCTGGTCTTTTCATGTACATATTGGGCAAATCTCAAACATCATTTAAGGAATGAAAAAAGTAAAGGGTGCACTAAAGTAGGTGCACGAAGGGAAAAAAAGGGAAAGAGAAAAAGAAAGAAAAGATCAGACTTTTTGATATTTGAGTCTCAGATATTTATGAAGTTCAGTCAACCTTATGTGCCTTTGATTAATTGATCTTTCTATTGCCTTACCTTTTGATCTGTAATTTACTATACTGTGCAAGTTCTCCTAATTGATTTTTGCTCAACAAGTCTACTTTCTTAGCTTGTGCTTTTTCTTGGTTCAGCTTATGCCTCTGGAGGTTCAAACGAAAGCACGCGTGGCCCTTTTGTTGCGAGGTTCAGAGGTCCATTTACTCCTTCTCAGTGGATGGAATTGGAACATCAGGCTTTGATCTACAAGCACCTTGTGTCAAATGTACCAGTCCCTCACCAGTTGCTTATTCCTCTTAAGAAGTCTCTCAATCCATATGCATTTTCTGGCTTGTCCGCTGGATCTTATGCCTCCAATTGTAAGATTTTCACTTCCTTTACCAAGTGTTGACATCATCTGTGCCAAAACAGAACGTGTATTTATACCTGATCCATTATATAAGAGTCCTAATAGATTATTGGTTTTGAGTATAAAACTGTGCATAACTGATACATGCATAATTACGTGAGAATCGATGTGTTATTTTATAAGATTATGTGCATAAGATAAAACTAAGTGTTGCCTTTGGTGGCATTGCAGTCACTACATATTATTCATTGCATAGATACCCATGTATCATTATTCACTGAATCACAATACATATATTACTATCTCTGCATAGCAAGTCTGAATCAAATGACTCCTCAGAGCCTAAAACCTTGTTGCTTGTTTGGCTCAGGATTTTGTTGTGGGGTTGCCAATATCTCTCAAACAATTGGAACCGTTAAACTGTTAATGGATTCTCTAAGGATTTTGACTCAGTACTAATCCAGTTCTATTACTTAATCCTCCATATCTACTTAAGTATCTCTGTACGACTGTACCTGAATTTGGGATTCTCTTGCTATGTTATGTGGCATCCTTTTGCACATAGGTTTCACTAATAATATACGTTTTTTTTATCTATGATACACACTGTATTTAAGAGCATGAAGAACATTCTAAAATAAGTTGTTTTCTATCAATACTTATTTGTGTGCTTGTCTCTTTTTCTTTTCAACTATAAATAATCAAACTTATGGCCTATGATAACTAATTTCTCAGCTTTTAATTATTAATAAATTTCTGAGTTTAGTTTCTCTACCGTTTGTGCACATATTTGTTGAGTGTCCTCACACTCTAGGTGATTTACAGACATGTTTTCTAGGAAATGTACATAAGTTCTTTTAGTTTTCGAAGGGCTAGAGGATACTGGTGCATTGTAAGGGTTGACACTTTCTCATAGTTTTTTTTTTTGACTTTCTTTCCCTAAAGTCGTTTATCAATTATTCGGTCTCGTACATTTTCTTTTCTGTTCTTTCTCTTGCTTTTCTTTTTGTTCATCTTTTCCCTACTTTGTGGTACCTGTAGGGGGATGGGGTACTTTCCATCTTGGTTTCACTGGCAACACCGATCCAGAGCCTGGTAGGTGTCGTCGAACAGATGGAAAGAAATGGCGGTGCTCACGAGAAGCTGTCCCTGATCAGAAGTACTGTGAAAGGCACATAAACAGAGGCCGCCATCGTTCAAGAAAGCCTGTGGAAGGTCAGAATGGCCATGCTGTCTCTGGATCCACCACTTCAAAGGTGGCATCAGTCGCACCCTCCTCATCAGCGACGGTGATATCCAGCAGCGGCACATCCAACAGCCTTGGTGCTGTTCAGCACCAGTTCAATAGCTTGCAGCCCAGTGCTGCCAATCCTTCCACGGACCAGCTTGTCAACAGGTACTAAATATATTTAAGTACTGATGGCTAATTGATATGCACATTTAATGCTTTCTCCTTGACAGAGATACCTTTATTTTCTCTTAGGTGTTAAACCTAAATTTGAAATTTCTTCTCTAGGAGGATTTTAACAAGGAAAAAAGGGTTGTCAGCTTGTCATCTAGACCTGCAGGGAATAAGAGGAAAAAGGAACTAGAAATGCATAACATATTTATTATTCTTTGGTCCTAATTAGTAAGTATATAAATGACAGAATCCTGACTAAAAAAAGTATGCATATGACAGAATGCAAGATCATAAAGGTGTCTCTATGATATCTCCAACAATTGGTTTGAAGCCCAAGGCCTCGGCTATTTCAATTCAAAAGCAACATAATGGATTTGAACTATCCTCGCTGTCAGAGTTTGGACTTGTCTCGTCAGATTCTCTTCTTAATCCTTCGCAAAGAAGTTCCTTTGTGAATCCTAAGAATTCCAATGCTTTCATAGATTTCAATGACCAAGAACAAAGTGAACAACATCCAGTTCACCATTTCATTGATGGCTGGACCAAGGAACAGTCTTCACGTGCCTCTGCATCTTGGCCCGATGAACTCAAATCAGACTGGACCCAACTGTCCATGGCCATTCCCATGGCTGCCTCAGATTTCTCATCATCATCGAATTCTCCTCGTCAAGAGAAACTCACTCTTTCTCCCTTAAGGTTATCTCGTGATTTTGACCCGATTCAAATGGGCTTGGGAGTAACAAATAGCCACGGTGAACCTATGCAAAAGACAGCTAATTGGTTACCAGTATCCTGGGAAAATGCACTTGGTGGTCCACTGGGTGAGGTCCTGAATAGTACTGCAGCTAACGCAGGAGATGCCAAGAACTCTTCAGCTCTGAACCTGGCAACAGAGATGTGGGATAACAGCCCTCCATTTGGATCATCTCCTACGGGCGTCCTGCAGAAGTCAACCTTTGTTTCGCTCTCAAACAGCAGCTCAGGAGGTAGTCCCCGAGCTGACAGCAAGAAGGTTCATGAGGGTGCTGGCATGTGCGATGAGGTGATCGGCTCAACTCTGGCGAGTTCATTGTGTATTCCCTCGATGTAAGTCCTGTGTTTGTTTTATAAAAGACACTGGCAGATATTACCTTGATGGTAATTTCTCTTGTTTGCTGTTTCTCTTGTCTTGCTCTGCATGTTTATGAAAGCAGATATTTTCGACAAGTATGTGTTGTTGTAACTTTAACAGACATTTGATGTGATCTTATCCTTCCAGAGAACTCAATGTATTTGTTATTGTTCCTTTTTTTTTTCTTCTGTAAACGAACGTGGAACTCTCGTTTGCTTGAGCTTTTCTTATCTGATGGTCACATTTAAAATTGCAGTTTGCACTTTTAAAGTTGTGATTTGCTGGCTGTTTTGGGGCGTCTTAATTAGTTTATACTGCATAACAGATAAGATATTGCCGGTTGATTTATCGCCATCCCCCTTACGAAAAAAAGAGAAAAGAAAAGAAGGATCGTAAAATCATTTTAATGCCCGCTTCCTTGTAGAGAGAACAATAGGTCCCCCATAACTTTGCTACTATGTCGGTAACACCAGAGAACACAGTTTTTGAGTTGGGATTGGAGGTAGATAAATGGGTTGTTCATTTCTTGTTGCAGCTTAAATGACTTCGTCTATCCTATCATGTGACCAAACAACCGATATTCTTGAAACTGCAAGGTTTTGGTGGGATCGTTTTTAACTGATCCAGCCAGTGTCGTTCACTTCTGGTGTGTATATTTTGAATCTAAAATCAAAGGTGACATCAAATTCTTAAGGAACTACATCGTTATGACCGCAACACTTTCTTCACTGTAATTTCACAACACTTCACTGTAATTTTCACCAGCTCTTGGAGTTGCACAGTTATTGAGGGCCTCATAATTAGTTACTCCAATCACTAGCTATTCCCTTTGAACTCAAAAAGTTTTGGCACACGCGTTATGTCATGGGCGGCTTTCCAGTCATGCCCCATGACCCCTTGGACGCGTCCCATTGCGTCCTGTCAAGCCTCCCAACGCCTAGTGCCATGGACGGCCCCGTGGTCTTGGCCGCGCCAAGTGAGAAGCGCGCCTGTGCCTATGTCGCCCCACTGATAGCCCTCAGCCGCAGACAGATGCCAACCGCGCCGCACGCGCAGACTCTGATACTAAAGACAAGGTTGCTGCCAACGTACCTGCTTCTACTTTGTAGGAATCTAAGTCATTTCTATTGTAAATTTAGAGTAGTTTTACTTCATGTATTTCCATTATGTCTCTCTAGCTTAGTTATGTCTAGTCCTGTAACTTTGGTTTATTTTTTTTAAGTACTATTAGGGGGATCAAGCGATCAAACTTTCTAGCAAGCAAACAATTCTCTGTACTGGTGTCTCTCCCCCTCGACACCGTGTTGCTTTTCTGTAATAACTTTCATTAATGCAATCAAGCTTTCTTTCATTCTCATTTCTCTTTTCTGTTCTCTCAATTGCTCTTGACATTGGTTTTCCCGTACGGCACAGACAATTTCGTCTAGCGTACGGAGGGGACCCTAGTTGGCGGATAATAAGTACACGGACATCGGTTACTTAGCTTTACGTCGCCCTTCCAAGGAATCTCAGGAACGTAACAGTTGGTATCAGAGCCTAGGCTCGACATAGGACGAGGGAACACATTGCCATTATCACCATTTCTGACCATGATGAATCATGGGGATCGCATTGCGGCCCTTGAAGAGACGGTTGATGTATTACGACCCATCGTGAATACGGTGCCTGATCTAAGAACCAACCTAGTGCAAAGGTTGGACGACCTGGAACGCAGGATGCGACATGCCGAAGGTGACATTGCAAACATCAGTCGCGACTCTGAAGGAGACCGACAAACGGAAGGCAAAGAGGCAGCCGAAAATTTTGGCAAATTCGAGGGCCTCCAACAGGAGTGTACCGAGGTTTTAGCCTATAGGGTATAAGAGGCAAACAGTGTGGCTCCCATGCAGCAAACCATAGACAACTTGACTGGTCAGCTCAATATTGTCAATGTTGCACTACAAGGCCTACTTCGAGGAGGCGGAAACTAGATCAGGGGTGCTGT
The DNA here is from genome assembly GCF_000390325.3 of Nicotiana tomentosiformis. Lineage (NCBI taxonomy): Eukaryota > Viridiplantae > Streptophyta > Magnoliopsida > Solanales > Solanaceae > Nicotiana > Nicotiana tomentosiformis. The sequence continues at coordinate 108,218,252 of NC_090813.1, forward strand.
GAATCTCGCCCCTGTGCCACAAAAGCTGAAGATTCTTGAGCCAAAGTCGTACAATGGGGCTCGGAATGCCACAGAAGTGGAGAACTCATCTTCGACATCGAACAATACTTCGATGCCGTGGGGGGAGTTAGAAGAAGCCAAAAAGGTAGCAACTGCTGCCACGTATCTTCAGGGTGATGCTAAACTTTGGTGGCGGGTGAAATACGAAGCCATCAGGGACGGTGAAGATACTCTCGAGACATGGGCAAAACTGAAGGCAGCCATACACCTACAGTTCTTCCCCAAAAATGTGGAATACAATGCACGGAGAAAGCTATAGGAGCTCCTCCAAACCAAGTTAGTGCGGGAATTCTCCGCGCTCATGCTGAACATACGTGATATGGGGGACAAAGACAAACTCTTCACATTCTTGGAAGGGTTTAAACCTTATGCCCGTATGGACCTGCAAAGACAAAGGGTAGACACTTTACCCATGGTGATCCAAGCAGCGGAATGCCTTAGGGACTATCAAGTGGAAGCTCGGAAGTATAGGCCTCAGCCGCTTGTCCGAGGGGGATACAAAGGGGGCCAGCCTAGCAATGGTGGCCCTAGAAGAAGTGGAGGAGATCAGAGTGCAACCAAATCTAAGGCCCTTTCCTCAAGCAGCAACAGTGTTGCATCTAATAACAACGATCGGGGGAGGAAGCCCCCTTCAGGATGCCGTCATTGCGGCGGGCCACATTGGAACAATGAACGCCCACATGCACAGATGAATGCCCATCAAACCTTTGATGATGGGATGGCTGATGACACAGATGACACTGACCAGACAGAACCAATAGGTGCCTTCAATGTACTTGTTGTTATATTTCTGAAGCTTTAGCAGGAACCAGTGCCAGTATCCGTAAGAAGAAGGACCCTTGACCAACCACAAAGAAAGGGAAAAAGAAGGTGGATGAGGGGTCTCCTCTTAATCAAGAGAAGACCTTGATGTTCGTCGAGATGAAAGTTAATGGCAAGCCCATTCGGGAGATGACACGGGCGCTACTCACAACTACTTAGCCTCAACCCAAGTAGAGCGCCTTGGTCTAGTTGTGGGAAAGGGCAGAGGTCGTGTCAAGGCTATCAACTCACCATCTCATCCATTGGGTGGAATAGCCAAAGGAGTGCTAGTGAAACTTGGTCCTTATGAAGGAAAATTCAACTTGCGTGTGGTGATCATAGATGACTTCGAGCTGATAGTTGGGTTGGAATTCATGCGGCAAACCAACACCATTCATGTTCCTTATGTCGATATGCTACTTATGATGGGAGCAAATGGGGCCAAGCCCTGCATTTGAAGAAGGGAGTCAAAAGATGGCCGCTGAGAACATCTTGGACCTGCAGTTGAAGAAGGGAGTCAAAAGACATAAACCTACGTTCCTGGCTACCTTCTGCATTGAAGATATAGAACGCTCTTCGGGTCCCATTCCTGCACCCGTGAAAGAGCTGGTAAAGGAGTTTGAAGACGTTATGCCACAATGCCATGGCGACTCCCGCCTAGGCGCACTGTGGACCATGAGATTGAGTTAGTGTCGGGTGTGAAGCCACCTGCCCGGGCGCCTTACAGAATATCACAACCCGAACTCACCGAGCTTCGTAGACAGTTGACGAAAATGCTAGACACGGGGATCATTGTGCCCTCCAAGTCCCCTTATGGGTCCTCTGTGCTATTCCAAAAGAAACAGGATGGCACCCTACGACTGTGTGTGGATTATCGGGCCCTAAACAAAATCACTGTGAAGAACAAGTACCTTATCCCGCTAATGGAAGACTTGTTCGATAGATTGGGTGTTGCTATAGTGTTCACCAAAAACACTAAAATAGACCTGAAGATAGGTTACTGGCAAGTCCGAATTGCTGAGGAGGAGGAACACAAGACGACCTGTGTGACAAGATATGGGTCGTACGACTTCCTGGTCATGCCATTCGGCCTGACTAATGCTCTAGCCACATTTTGCACCTTGATGAACCAAGTCTTCCGAGAGTATATTGACGAGTTCGTAGTGGTTTACTTGGACGACATTGTGATATATGACAAAACATTGGAGGAACACCTGGAGCACCTGCGGAAGGTCCTAGCCCGACTGCGGGAGCACGAATTATATGCGAAGCTATCCAACTGCTCATTTGCTCAGAAACAAATTGACTTCCTCGGACATGTCATCGAGGAAGGGCAGATAAAGATGGACCAACAAAAGATTCAAGTTGTCACAGATTGGTCGCCGCCTAAGGATATCCACGCCTTGAGGGCGTTCCTTGGCCTATACAACTTTTATCGGTGATTTGTGAAGAATTACTGTCTCATTGCATTGTCGTTGACTGAACTCTTAAAGAAAGTCATGCCTTATGATTGGGGTCCCAAGCGAGCGGAGGCCTTCCTGATTTGGCCATGTCTAGTAGCCCTTCCTGATTTGGCCAAGCCATTCAAAGTACAGATGAATGCCTCTCACTATGCTCTGGAGTTTTGCTACAAGAGGGGCATCCCGTGGCGTACGATAGCCTGAAGTTGAAGGATGCAGAACGACGCTATGCCTCCCACGAAAAAGAGTTATTGGTTGTCGTCAATTACTTACGCCTTCGGAGGCACTATCTACTGGGAACCTCGTTCATGGTCAAGACAGACAACACAGATGTTAGCCATTTCATGACCCATCCAAAGCTGAATGGCCGACAGGCCAGGTGGCAGGAACTCCTAGCGGAATTTCACTTCGACCTGGAATACCGAAATGGGAAGACCAACCAAGTTGCTAATGCGCTCAGTCGAAGGACTAACTTAGTATTGGTGTGCCTACTCGCCACTCTAAGGGGGAGTGAAGTGGCCACCACTATAAGAGACCAGATATAAGATCTACTCCCAAAGGATCCTGCTGCATGGTATTTGGTTGATTTGGTAGGATAGGGCAAAACTCGCCAGTTCTACATGGAAGATGGGCTCCTGAAGGTGAAAGGGAACCGACTTTATGTTCCTAAAGGAGGAGATCTGCGGAGGACTCTTCTGATGGAATGCCATTATACTTTGTGGGTTGGCCATCCAGGTGAAGAACACATCATGGCGTTGTTGCGTTGTGCTTATTATTGGCCTCAAATGGCTGATGATGTTGCTCAATATGTGAAGACTTTCCTAGTATGCCAGAAAGACAAGTCAGACCGCTTGACACAAGCGGGTCTTTTGGATCAATTGCCTGTTCCAAAAAGACCTTGGGAAAGCGTTTCAGTGGATTTCAGCATAGGATTGTCCAAGGTCGGAGATCTTACAACTATCTTGGTTGTGGTAGATCGGTTTTCCAAGTATGCTACATTTATAGCTGCCCCACAATATATATATCAGCAGAAGATACAACTCAACTCTTCTTCTCTCATGTTGTCAAATATTGGGGTCTTCCCAAAGACATCGTTAGTGATCGCGGCTCTCGCTTCACTAGAAACTTTTGGACTCGGCTCTTTAAGTGTCTCGGGTCCAAATTGTGCCACAGTTCAAGTTTCCATCAGCAATATGATGGCCAGGCGGAGCGGTTCAATGGCATGTTGGAGGAATATCTCCGCCATTTTGTTACCAAATCGCAGAAGAATTGGGTGAAGCTTCTGGATGTTGCTCAACTGTGTTTCAATTCCCAAAAGAGCTCTGATACAAACAAAAGCGCTTTTAAAATTGTTACCGGACGGCAACTGCTACTCCCACACATTGTGAATGCCCCAAACATGTCGAAGTCTCCTCGAGCTGCTAGCTTCTCGAAGGAATGGAAGAAATTCGGAGATAGTGCGGAGCTATCTTGTCAAATCCCAGAAGCGGATGAAAAAGCATGCTGATCAAAAACGTCGCTTTGTTGAATATCAAGTAGGAGACAAAGTGATGGTGAAAATCCCAAAGCAGTACTTGTTTGCAGGAGTCCATGACCCTCGTCTATTGCAAAAGTACATTGGACCCTTGTCCATTGAGAAGCGCATTGGGAAAGTTGCATACCGGGTGGGTATCCAAGCCTGGTAGAAGATTCATCCAATCTTTCATGTCAGCCTTCTGAAACCTTTTCGGGAAGACACGGAGGATCCTTCGCGGAGCCAACTCACAATACCCAGCATTCGAGGCCCTAATTTAACCGGGAAAAAGCGGGTAGAAGCTATCCTCGATGATCGAGTGATTCGTGCTTCAAGGAAAGATCACCAAGAGTTCCTGGTGAAATGGTAGGGCTGTGATGCAGAGGAGAATACTTGGGAGATGGGAACAAACCTCAAAGCCTACAAGAGCATGATTGAAGATTATCTTGCAAGTAAGGCACCGAGGACGTCGTCAACTCAGGTGGGGGAGAATGTCATTGACGGATTTCCAGTCATGTCCCATGACCCCTTGGACGCGCCCCATGGCGTCCTGGCAAGCCTCCCAATGTCTAGCGCCATGAACGGCCTCGTGGTCTTGGCCGCGCCAAGTGACAAGCACGCATGTGCCTATGTCTCCCCACCAATTGCCCTCACCAGCGCTCAGCCGCAGGCAAATGCCAACAACGCCGCACACGCAAACAGCGCCGCGCGTGCAAACTCTGATGCTAATGACAAGATTGCTGCCAACGGACCTGCTTCTGCTTTGTAGGAATCTAAGTCATTTCTATTGTAAATATAGAGTAGTTTTATGTCATGTATTTCCATTATGTCTCTCTAGCTTAGTTATGTCAAGTCCTGTAACTTTGGTTTATTTTTTTCAAGTACTATTAGGGGGATCAAGCAATCAAATTTTCTAGCAAGCAAACAATTCTCTGTACTGGTGTCTCTCCCCCTCGACACTGTGTTGCTTTTCTGTAATAGCTTTCATTAATGTAATCAAACTTTCTTTCATTCTCAATTCTCTTTTATGTTCTCTCAATTGCTCTTGATATTGGTTTTCCCGTACAACACTGACAATCTCGTCTAGCTTACGGAGGGGACCCCAGTTGACAGATAGTAACTATACAGACATCGGTTGCTTCGCCTTACGTCGGCCTTCCAAGGAATCTCAGGAAGGCGCCGCGTAACAGTTATTAGGCTACTAACTATTAGGAATTTTTACTTTCACCGAAAAGAATATTATTAAAGCTACTAATGTTCTCCAAATTAATCAGAAAAATAAATAGCTGCAAGACCTATAGGACATACCTTACAAGTAACAGTCAGATACCAATCTTCCTATGGTTAAGGTCACAGTAATGCTAATAGAAAATGTTGCATCGTGATATTATTTAAGAAACCAAACATTTCAAAATAAAACATCAACTTCAAGTTGAGATAAGGTACTGATATGTACAGTTTTTTTATTAATATCATGAAAATTGCACTTTATTTAATGAAATTGATTTTTTTTTCCGTTCACATGATATTAGAGCCCATATTGGTTAAGAGTACAATCATTGTCTCATACGAAGGATGTTAAAAGTCCGGCACAGATTGATTAGAGAATTTTATCTTGTATAATCTTGGACAATAAATGGAGTATATGAGTTAGTTTTTGGAGTTCTTTGACATCTAATGTCCATTTCTTAACGGATGTTGAAATGTCAATCCATAGGTTGTCTCAAGTTTTACGAGCAGAAGACAAAGATGATCCCGCCATCTTCTTGAAAGCTAAAGTTGATAAAAGTCGATCTCTTTCACTACAAAGAGGTACAAGGAGCTTTAGCTACTCTACAAAAATCTATAGCAAAGCGAAAACGCAAAATTGATCAAAGCTAAACGAAACAGACTTCGCATTTACCCCTCCATCATTTCATTTCTTTTGGTTGGTCCAATATATCTCCAACAATTTTTAATTACTAGGAATTATAGGTTATATGGATGGATGTTTGTTGTCCCTACCATTTTTAAGTCCCAACTATGCTTCAATTGGTAAATGCGGGCTACTAGCAATCAACTGCTGCCAACATTAATCCGAGTCTATAGTTAATTCAGTGATGATGAGTACAGAATTTTAAGTAATTTTTGCCAATAAATAAATAGACAACTGCGTGCCTCAGAAAATCTCAAAAAGTAAAAGTAAAGGGGAAGCTAGAACATTTACAAAGAGGTGAGTATACTCAAGACTCAAGGGTGAGGAGGAAATATAGTTCTCACAGCTTCACCTAAAGCTTATCAGAGCCCGAATGAAAAGAAAAATAATAAAACATCACATAATAAAGAAGACACTTTTTCAATTAAAACAAGAATGCCATGCCAAATAAAAAAAACGGAAGAGGCTCAGACACGCACAAATAGGTCATCAAAAAAGTATAACATAATAATTAATGTTATATCAGCATCGAGAAATGTTTTGTTTCTTCATCGCCTCTCAATTAATAAATTAACAATAAAAGGGAAACAATTAAGAGATGAAAGGAGGAAATAGAAAATCAAAAGAAAGCAAAGAGGGGAGGCTCAGACGACACGCACAAAGAGTCATCACATGAATGAAATTTGTATAAATACAATTATCTCAGGAATGCATTCTTTGGTCTTCACCGCCTCAAACTACCAGTTGAAGCAGACGAATACATTTTATACAGACACAGAGAACCCTAGATTCCAATGTAAGAAAGTGGACCGTGTTTGGGCTTTTTGAACATGGGCTGCCTTTGCCAAATAAAATGATCTTGAGCTGGGCTTAAGTACAATCTCAACGTTTTCGACCAGCTACAAATGGGGTTACTTTTAGCTACTTTGTTTTAGTCATTTGAACAATATTGCGTCGAAGTTAAAGTTGAAGTGAGAAAAAGTAAATGTCGTATAAACATGTCCGGAAAAGTTGCCAGTAAATTTTATGGGGGTTATTCAACTGTATTCATTATCAAAAAGTCATTTTTCTTTCCTTTGTTACGTAAAAATCATTTAATTTTATGTTCATTACTATATAGGGTGAAATATGATATGACACGTGGTCGTCTAAAGGCAGGACACATGGAACCCAGGACGGGGATGACCGAACACCGAACACAGTCATTCCGCTTGTCATCGGAAATAATAACGTTCATAAAGGTGTGTTAAATGTTCTGCGCCCGGTAGCATTTAATAGGGAATATTCTGCAGCATTAAGAGCGATGGTCCGTTACAGAGAATTTGGCATTTATGCTCACCGTAACGTCTTCATCAATGACCCTCATAATTGACACTAAAGGAGGGCACGATCCTAGGACCTTCTTCCCTAAACATAGCTATAAATAGTGAGCTCAGTTATCATTATAAAGGACATGAATTTTCTAGCAAACTGATATTATATTCTATACAAAGCTTAATACAATCTTACTTTCTTGCTTTTTGATATCATCCTTGTTATTCTCGGAACTGTCATCTCTGTCGTTTCGTCTGTATTTCAAGGCTAAGTATTGTACATTTCTTCAATTATTGCATTATTTCAGGATCAAATTAGTTCACTTGTCTAGAAACCAAGTATAAATTCAATTGTACCATTTTACAGGTAAATAGTTTGGCGCCCACCGTGGGGCCTAGACAACCATGTAATTAAATTGATCCTTGCTTTTTTTACTAATGCGATTTGATTATTTTATTTTTGAAAAAATCGTAAAAAATAGTAGATAACACTGTTAACAACGTACAACCCAGAAATTCGAGGAGATCAGCCTCATTTCGAGGATTCAATTAGTGACACTCGCAATGAGGAAAATGACGCCACGCGGTGCATGACAGGCAGAACCCTCGACAGGTTCGAGAGACAACTCCCGATGACGCTGATGAGGAGCATGTCGTGGATGCGGTGAGGATCCTACGAGAACAACGGGAAATCATTCTAGGCCATCTCACGCGGCAGGACTAGGTTATGACGGAACTAAAGTAGGCACTATCGGGGGATTCAAATAATGCAAACAGACGAGATCCAATTCCTCCGAGTGCTCTTGCAAACCAAACAATGCAAAGAGTCAACAACAACACTCCCAGGGGCGAAGTTGGCTCCGATGGGGCTGGGGGGAGCAGATCCGGTCTCAACACTTTACGGTTTATGAGGGAAGTAAATGCCCGCATGGACCAAATACTGGGCGCGCCACCAATATTGAAAGGCCCGGACTCGAAGAAGTATACTCAATTGTCGTACAAGCCAAGTGCGGCACCAGAATTAATCCCGAAGCGGTTCAAAATGCTTGAAGTGCCAAAATATGACGGGACTTCAGACCCACATGAGCATATTACCACCTACACAACGACGGTAAAAGGAAATTATCTAGCTCCTCACGAAATTGAATCTGTACTGCTAAAGAAATTTGGAGAAACTCTCACGAGGGGAGCCCTAACGTTGTATTCATTATTATCCGAACAATCCATAGATTCCTTTGAGATGCTCGCGGATTCTTTCATCAAGGCTCATGTCGAGGCTAGAAAAGTACAATCTCGGAAGGCCGACATATTCAGGATCGCGCAGGGAGAATCCGAATTATTACAAGAGTTTGTTACCTTATTCCAGAAAGAAAGAATGTTTCTCCCTGTTGTACCAGATGAATGGGTAGCTAAAGCATTCACCAAAGGATTAAACCCGAGAAGCTCAGACGCTTTCCGCAAGCTGAAGGAGAGTCTGCTTAAGTTCTAAGCAACAACTTGGGCAGATGTCCATAACTGGTACGAGTTAAAGATAAGGATCGAATATGACCAGGTCGGTTCCACATCATCGGCCAAAGAATGGGAGAAGAGCTGAGAAAAATCAAAGGATTACTACGACACGGACAGACGGGCTTCGAGGGGCCGGTTTTTGCCCTAAGAGCGGACTGAAGGCCGTGGCAGAAACTTCCGGGCAGCAAAAAAGTTCATCGCTGACAGAGGGACCGATCGTGGTCGAAATAATATATCACTCCAGGATAAGGAGACGTCGGGGTCTCGTGATCCTTCTTACCCCCAAGTTGTCGGAATATAAATTTAGCGTCAGTATTGTGGAGTTGGTGTCAGCCATGAGAAACATTAAAGATACACGATTCCCGAGACCTATGAGATTCGATTCTAGCCAGAGAGATCCCAACTTATGGTTCGAGTACCATGGGACTAACGGTCACTGGATAGGGGACTGCCGGCACCTACGAGAGGAGGTGGCAACACTATTGAAGAATGGTCACCTCAGAGAATTCTTGAGTGACCGAGTTAAGAACAATTATGGCCGTAATAGAGACGACGCGGAACCTTCGAAAGTAGGAGAAGAACTCCCACGCCAGACGATCAATATGATCTTCAGGAGGAATGGGATTAACGGAGTCACCTTTTCGGTAGCAAAGAAGACAAAAGTATCAATAACTCATAGTAAAAGTCTCGGGGAAGATGATATCACTTTCACGGAGGAGGACGCACACGGATTATTGTTACCACACAACGACGCACTGGTAATTTCTTTAAATATATTAGATTTTAAGATTAAACGTGTTCTAGTGGACCCAGGAAGTTCGGCTAATATCATACAATGGAGAGTATTGGAGCAAGCTAAACTCACAGAAAGTATTATCTCGACAACAAAGCTCCTCGCTGGATTCAACCTTGCGAGCGTGACAACCTGGGGAGAGATTTTGCTGCTCAGAAATGCTAAAGGGGTAATGAAAACAACTCTCTTCGAAGTAGTCGATGGTGACATGGGATACAACATCATCCTGGGAAGGCCATGGTTACACGAGATAAAAGTTGTACCCTCAACGTATCACCAATTGCTGAAGTTTCCAACGCCCGAAGGAACCAAGAAGATAAGAGGTGATCAACCGGAAGCAAGGGAGATGAATGCAATCTCAGTTTCCAGTAGCAAAGGGAAGGAACACACGACATAGCAATTACTGGAACCGACACCTACTCCCGAACTAGAAGAAGTTAGCCTAGAAATAGAGTCGTCAGAACAATATCAGGTGCCAAGATATTTCCAAGTTCCAGAAGAGACGGACGCAACGAAGTCCACGGCAGAGGAACTGGAGCAAGTCGCATTGTTCGACGAATTCTTAGAGAGAAAATTCAATTTGGGGACAGGACTGCACCCGGAGCTCAGGTCTAGTGTTATTGAATTCCTTAAATTTAATACTGATTGTTTTGCATGGTCGAACGAGGATATGACAGGTATCCTGACGGAAATAGCCATGTACAAGTTGAGTTTGGATCCCGACGTACCTACGGTAAGGCATAAGAAACGCCCTATTGCCGAGGCCAGGAATAAATTCGTCAAAGAAGAGGTAATTCGCTTGCTTAAAATCGGTTCGGTCTGAAAGGTAAGATATCTGGACTGGCTAGCCAATGTAGTAGTAGTTCCTAAGAAGAACAATAAATTTTGCATGTATGTAGACTATAAAGACCTTAATAAGGCGTGCCCAAAAGACTAATTCCCACTGCCAAATATCGATCAAATGATTGGTGCCACGGCCGGGCACGAGTTGATGAGTTTCATTGATGCTTATTTTTGGTACAACCAAATCAAGATGAACCCGGAAGATCAGGAAAAAACTTCGTTTATAGCGAATTTTGGTACATATTGTTACAATGTAATGCCCTTCGGGTTGAAAAACGTCAGAGCCACTTATCAACGGCTCATAAATAATATGTTCGAAAAGCAAATAGGAAAGACTATGGAAGTTTATATAGACGATATGCTCATTAAGTCTTTGAATGCAGGTGACCATCTTAAGCATTTGCAAGAAACATTCGACATCCTGAGGAAGCATAACCTGAAACTTAATCCCGAGAAGTGCGTGTTCGGGGTAAGTTCCGGTAAGTTTTTGGGATTTCTAGTCTCATAAAGGGGAATTGAGGTAAACCCCGACAAAATCAAGGTCATAGAGGATATCCCAGATCAATTGTCAAACGTAAAGGAAGTCCAAAGGCTCATAGGAAGATTAGCATCTTTGAGCAGGTTCATTTCCCGATCATCGAAAAAATATCATCGCTTCTTCACACTGCTCAAAAAGAAGAATAATTTTGAATGGATACCGGAGTGCTAGCATGCTCTGAGGGATCTGAAAAAGTACTTATCGAGCCCTTCATTGCTCTCAAAACCAAAAGAAGGTAAAACATTGGTAGTCTACCTCGCGGTTTCAGAAGTTACGGTAAGTGCGGTTTTAGTCCGGGAGGATGAAGGTACGCAATTTCCCATTTATTACGTTAGCAAAATTTTAACGGGAGCAGAAACTCGCTACCCACATTTGGAAAAACTGGACTTAGCTCTCGTAGTCGCCGCTCGGAAGCTGAGGCCCTACTTCCATTGTCACCCGATAGCTGTGGTGACTACTTTTTCTTTGCAGAACATCCTCCATAAACTCGAGCTCTCGGTCAGATTGGCCAAATGGGCTGTCAAAATGAGTGAGAGACATAGAATACAAAACAAGGACTGCAATTAAGTCACAAGTCTTGGCTGACTTAGTGGCCGATTTCAGTCCGGAACTGCTGCCTCTAGAAATCAAGGAGGCAGTAATGGTGTCGAAATCAACATCGGGGGTCTGGACCTTATTTACAGATGGATCTTCCAACGTAAAGGGGTCTGGACTCGGAATATTCTTAATCACGCCTTCGGGGGAAACCCTAAGGCAAGCCATCAGAATGATCCCTTTAACTAACAATGAATCAGAGTATGAAGCTTTGATTACAGGGCTCGAATTGGCCTGGGGACTTGTTCCGAGGTTATCGAAATTAAATGTGACTCGCAGGTGGTGGTAAATCAGGTCTACGGGATCTTTGATACCAAAGAAGAACGTATGCAACAATACGTGGTAAAGGTCCAGGATCTTTTGGCGCGATTCCGAGAGTGGTCAATCACTCACATCCCGGGGGAGGATAACGCAGAAGCGGATGCATTAGCAAACTTAGGATCATCGACGGAAATAAAGGGATCAGAATCTGGGACGATAGTACAACTGATGAGCTCAGTCTTGGATACAGATGGTTACTATGAGGTAAATTCGACTAGTCTGATCTAGGATTAGAGAAATGAAATAATCAACTATCTCGAGCACAGAAAGTTGCTCGAAGACCCCAAAGCATCATGGGAGTTATGCGCCAAAGCTGCACGTTATAGCTTTAAGAGAGGCCAATTTTATAAAAAAATCCTTCCAAGGCCCGCTGGCCCGATGCTTAGAAGCGTCAGAAGCTAATTATGTCATGAGAGAAGTCCACGGAGGGATATGCGGCAATCACTCGGGCGCAGATTCTTTGGTGCTGAAGTTGGTACGGGCAGGATATTACTAGCCTCGCATGGAACAAGACGCCAAAGACTTCGTATGAAAATGTGATAAGTGCCAACACTACGCACCATTAGTACACCAACCGGCAGAATCCTTACATTCGATTCTGTCCCCATGGTCGTTCATGAAATGGGGGATGGACATCGTCGGATCGTTGCCACTAGCTCCCGGAAAGGTAAGGTTTCTTTTAATTTTGACTGACTATTTTTCTAAATAAGTGGAGGCAGGTCCTTATCAGAAGATCGGAGAACGCGAAGTAGTCGATTTCCTGTGGGAAAATATAATTTACAGATTCGGAATACCAAAAGAAATAGCATGTGACAATGGGCCACAATTTATCGGTGCAAAAGTTACAAAGTTCCTTGAAGATTTGAAGATAAAAAGGATCACATTTTCCCCTTAAGGAAGATAAAAAGGATCACATTTTCCCCTTATCATCCGAGCACAAACGGTCAAGCAGAGTCAACAAACAAAGTGATTATTCAAAACCTCAGGAAAAGGTTAGAAGCGAAAAAAGGCAAATGGCCCGAAAAATTACCCGGAGTTCTATGGTCCTACCAAACAACTGCCAAATCGAGTACAGGAGAAACTCATTTTTCCCTTGTGTACGGTGCTGAAGCCCTAATCCCGGTGGAAGCAGGTGAACCTACTTTGAGATATTTTTGGGTAGATGAAGAATCAAACAACGAGGTGATGTTAATCAACTTGGAATTGCTCGAGGAACGCAAGGACTTGGCGCATGTAAGAATGGTAGCTCAAAAGCAGAGAATGGAGTGATATTATAATCGAAGAGCCAACTTTCGTTATTTCAAAGTAGGAGACTTGGTTCTGAGGAAAGTAACCCAAAACACCCGGGAGCTCAACGCGGGGAAGCTAGGTCTAATGTGGGAAGGTTCTTACCGGATTTCAGCTATCACTGGAAAAGATCATAATAGTTGGAGAACCAGAATGGAGACAAGTTGCCTAGCTACTGGAACGTGGCACACCTCAAAAGATATTATTGTTGATGAACATTATTCAAGCGGAAAGTATGTGCTACACTCTTTTTTCCTTCGTTAGTTTTTATCCCAATTGGATTTTTCTGACAAGGTTTTTAACGAGGCAGCAACAAAAAGCATACTACGAAGACAGCAGTAATAAGACCTTTGATAGCAAGGCAAACAAGCAAGCTTACACTCGGGGATGATTAGATAATCTTTGGTTTGATAGCAAATTCCCACTGGAAGGTTAAGTTTGCTACCGAATAAAGGTTACCCAACCGTTCACGAGCACAAATCACTAGAGGGTCGTTAGATATTCCTTCACTCGATAGCATAAATTCCTGAGGGGATGTAAAGTTGTGTTACCAAGTTGAGGATTATCTAGCTATTCATTAGTGGAATCTTCGAAGATACATGACTTCCAGTGTTCCAATTCGCACTCTTCGCATTCGAACACTGGGGGGAATGATATGAGGATATGGCAATAATGACTGCCATGTCAACCGGGGAACGAAAATTCGGAAACTAAACGCATCATCGGGACCGGGGACTGCGCAGCCAGCCCCGTAGAAAACAATTTGTACAAGATAGCCACAAGTAATGGCAATTTCTTTTTAGCATAGCAAATGCTTATGTATTTTTTGAAAATAGAAAGAATAAAATGAAATCCTTTTGTTTTTATCTTGTTTCTTGTCTGAACGATGAATAAACATTGTCATTTGAAAGTTAAACAAGTACTTAAAATGTTAGTGCCGTAATGAACAAGAGACATCCTCTTCAAGAGCACCGTAAATATAAGAGGGACCTCTCTAATAAAAACCCTCACGTTAAAGGGTTGGTTGTGGAAGAATCTATGCCCGAAATCAAAAATGCCTTCGGGGAAAAATACATCCGAAGTCACGTATGAAAAGGACGCAAAAAGTAAACTTGTGCAAATATTTATAGAAACCCTCACATAAAAGGGATAATGCTCGGAACCAAAGTGCTTCATGGAAAACACATTCGAGACTACACATAGTAAAGCGCGAACAGGAAAACGTGCGCTGAACTCTTGAGCAAATACAAAGATTAAAGACTTGCATAGATATTCAAATGAAAGTAAGACTCAAATGATATTTGAGCAAAAATATGTCTTTATTTACAAGAGCGTGCCAAAACGGTAAAAGTTCAAAATGGGAAAAAGAAAAGAAAAGCTAAACTGCAGTGCTTCCGGAACCATGAGGAAGAGAAGTGTCCGCATTCCTAGGAGAAGTAGGTGGGTCCACCGATGGCTCGACCTTTTCCCCAATTTGGTCTTCAACATCGTTACCTTCCGATCCCTCTTCAGTTTTCAAAAACTCTGAACCGGAACCAGAAGAACCAGGAGCATCAGATTGCGCCGGTAGTCCATTTTTAGCAGCTAACTTAAGTTCTTGGGCCTTAGAAATTTCGACATCAAAGTCGATGATACCAGCTTTGGCCTCCTCCAAGATTTTTCTCCTCATGTTGTACATGGAGTAAGTTTTTTCAACAACGAGGGAAGTCGCTCGGCGCTTAAGTTCTTCTTTGAGTCAGGTAACCTCGGTTGAAAGGCTTTCCCGGGCGGACCTAATAGATTTGAGGTTGACGTCAAGGTAAAAATGAAAGGTTCTTCTTTAAATTCTGACCGGTCAAAATAAAAAATGAACGTTGGGCAAGGGCCATTTTTTGCACTTTTAGCCATTTCAGCTTGTCCCCTTATTAAAATAGCCCCTACACCCTCTAATAGTTGATAAATTATATTCTTAATATTTTAATAATTATAAATAGCCCTCCTCTTCTTCATTTTTTCCAGAACTTGGTCTCTTCTTCTTCTCTAATTCTCTCTCAATTCCCTTTTGATTATTGAATTGCTTATTGCTTTCAAGTTCTCAATTAATTAATATTTCAAGTTTTATCAATTATTTACGGTAGCCACTACAAAATTACAATTATCAAGTGAAGTGTGGTTATTATTTTTGTTAGGTTCTAGTTAAATCATGCCATGTGCTTCTAGAGTGCGTTCACATATTTGGGAACACTTTGAGGTGGTAGAATAAAATGAAAAAGTTCGCAAAGTAAAGTGCAAGAATTGTGGTCGAGTCTTTAATGTTCATCGAAAGTGGGAAGGCACAACTGGTTTAAGGAGGCATATCAAGGGTAGTCTTGTGCATCCTCTAGGAATTCGTATTTAAGTTGATTTGAGACATTTTGGGTTATTTTGAATTTGTTAGACTATTTAAGTTTAATGTGTAAGTTTATAAGACAAGTTAATTTGATGTATTATTATGCAATAAAAATATGAAATGAAAGCCTTTGAAGTTTAATCCTTATATATTGGTCTTATTAAATAATTTATGTAGCCACTTAATTTCAATTTTCAAATTTTTAAAATTCAAATTTCAAATTTAAAACTTTAAACTTTAAAAGTTTAATTTTATGCCTTAATATACTTATTTTATTATTTAAAAGTTTGCAAATACTTAAGTAACAATTACATTGAACAAGGAAACATAATACACTAAAAAAAAAAAATTAACCCGGTCCGGTCCGGACCTGATAAGCCCGAACCCGGACGGCCCCACCAAAACTTGAAATATCCGGACCGGATAAGCCCGAACCCGGACGACCCCACCAAAACCTGAAATATTCCAGCCCACTACCAGCCCAGAATCCCAGCCCACTAACCAGCTCTCCCCACTAACCAGACGGGCTATTTTTTTCCCATGTCTAGCTCGTCCGGTAAACACCCATAGTAGTAGCCTCGCGCTCGGTTGCAGCAAGAATGACGTCCTGGACTTCAGCCTATTTGGCCTTAGCTTCATCAAATCTAACCCTCAGCAGTCTAATTTCTTAGCTAAGGGTTACCACTTCTTGCTCGCTTTGCTGCAAATGAGCCTCCAGAATAGCGTCCTCAATAGCTTTGCTTTCTAGTTCCGAGAGGCGGAGAACAGTTTGGTCTCGTTCCACCAAAAGCGGATTCCGATCAGAAGTAAGTTCTTCCTTTTCACGAATCAACCTTTGAAGGCCCTCAGAAGCAAGAAAGTTGGCCTACAAAACAAGAAGAAGTAAAACTTAGAATACATTCATACAAAAGTAGAAGAAGTAATGAAGGAAGAAAAGAACGTACCGTTGCGGCGTTGTTCATGGAATTTTTCAACAAGCATTCTCCCGAGAGTGCCTGAATCTTTTCCCGGTCTTTTTTTGAAGCCAAAAGCTTCAGATAATTAGCAAGCTCCACCGACCAGGATAACAAGTTGCATCTGGTAGAGACCGAAAGAGTAATGTTCCTCCTCCTTTGTGGATCTTCAGAAGAGGCAGCATAATTTTGCCCTAAATCCCATGAACTGGGGACTGTGGAAGAGGAACACCTTCTTTATGGTTAGATGCGGCCGATGGATGTGATGTAGCAATTGTTGGTGGAATAGTGGATGAAGATGGAAGTGATGTAGCAGTTGCTGGTGAAAGTGGAGATGAAACTGATGGAGTTGAAAAGTGAGAAGCAGCTGCATCAAATGCAGTGCTGCATGTTGGATGCTTGCCAACCAAAGACGGCAAGGACCCGATATTCAGCCCCGCAACACTGGTTACAACAATTGGGGCCCGAAAATGGGAGTTGTCATTTTCTACCAAATCATATTCTCCCCAAAGTGCCGAGACATCGTCTTTAGTTGGTGTAACTATTTTAGCAGGTCAAGCATCCTGTTGAGATGATGAGGATCGTCGCCTTCTATGTAGAGAAGATCCCTCATTTCTAGCTTCTTCATCATCATCAATCATCACGGTATCTATGACCGGCCCGGAAGGAGGACCAGTCATCATCACCACCGAAGATGACTCTAGGGAATCAGTCTTTGCCCTCTTATTCTTTTCCCCGGCCGCGGAGGAACGTCTTCTCTTTGGTTGCTTGTCCTCCGACCGGGGACTCCGTAAAGAAGTGTTTGCACCTGAAACAGGCTTGAAGATACCTATTCGAGTAAGTGCTTCCTGAAGCAGCCTCGCTGCATCAGTAGGATTAGCCAAAATGTCCTCCTCGGGTACAACAACAGAGCCCGCAGGTAGACCTAATTTCGTGAACAAGTTAGAAGGGTTCAACCAAGTTCTTCATATACAAAAATATGGAAGTAAGGTAAACTAAAATTACCATGATTTTTGGCCTTTGAACCATATTTAATGGCCAGTTCTTTCAACAAACGAGCTTCGGGCGTCGTGATTTCTAAGATCTTCTGAACCCATCGGTCCAAACCTTCCACCACCAGTAGGATCCATCGAGTTGCTAAAACGTGTGAAGGGTGAAGAGTTGATATGACCACAAAGGAATATCTAGTAAAAAGAAATACAAAACAAAGAGCTTACGAGTGCGGCTCCAAGCGGCCGGAAAGGATGAAGCCGTTATCGGAATGATGTCGTTAGTGGCAACTGCAACAAACCATTCCATCCACCCGCGATCATTGTCAACATCCATGCTAGACAGCAAAGCATGGTGTCTACGCTTGTAGATGTTTATCATTCCCCCGCGAAAGATTTTGGGGGAATAGAGATTAATCATATGAGCTAAGGTTAGCTTATCTCCAGTTTCCTGGCACAAGCGTCAAAGACAGACGACTATCCTCCACACTGAAGGACTTACTTATGCCAAACACACTTGGTAGAGCGGGTAAAACTTCGCAATCACAGAATCAAGTTGTCCACTCAAAGAAAACGCACCCAAAGTAAATGGATACGTATAAAAGTATGTAAAATCTTCCTTGGGAAGGGTCACTTGCTCCGAAAGATCAGGAACAATGATATCCAACTCATGGCAGTGGCAGTCTTCCTTCACAGCAGGAATACTGGAAGGACGAATGGAAGAAGGGTACCTACCAATAGCCCATGTACGAGGGTTAGCAGTAGGAAATTTCTCTTCAAGGTCCTTTGTGGTACTGAGTTTTCTTGGGATGATGGAACCCACTGTTGGAGGAACAGAGTCCTCGGTTTTGTTCTTGTTCTTTGTAGAACCAGCACGCTTGGAGGAAGAAGCCATTAAAAAAGAAGAAGGTGTAACGACCCGACTGGTCGTTTTGAGCAATTACGTCCGGTTTGGCAGTTTGAGGTCACGAGTAGCTTCACACAGTGTATTATGACTTGCGTACATCATCGGTTCGGGTTTTTGAGAATTTCGGAAAGGATTTTTAGAAGTGACTTTCATTTGAGAAGCTTGAAGTTGAAAGAATTGACCAAGATTTAACTTTTGTGTATTTGACCTCGGATTGGAGTTTCGATGGTTTTGATAGGCTCGGGTTGTGATTTTGTACTTAGGCGTACGTCTGGATTTGGATTTGGAGGTCCGTAGGGTAATTTGAAGCATTTCGGCGAAAATTAGAAAGTTAAAGTTTTGGGAAATTAAGAGGTTTGACCGCGAGTTGAATTTGGTGATATCGGGGTCGGAATGCGATTCCGAGAGTTGGAATAGCTCCGTTATATTATTTGGGATTTTCCTACAAAATTTGGTATCATTTGGAGCTGATTTGATATGGTTCGGACGCTTGGTTGTGATTCTAGAAGTTCTTGAAAGTTCATGGTGATTTTTCATGTGTTTTGGCCTCCGATTCGTGGTTCTAGAGGTTATTTTGGTGATCCGATCGCGCGAGTGAGTTCGTGTTATGTTTGCAGACTTGCGTGGATGTTTGGCATGGAGCCCCGAGGGCTCAGATGAGTTTCGTACGCATTTCAGAGTGTTGGAAGAAGGTTCAGCTGCGTTGGTGTTTCTGTTCTCGCATTTGCGAGGATTTCATCGCATTTGCGATAACCGCATTTGCGAGATCATTCTCGTATTTGTGATGATAGGCTGGGGCAGGGGAGTACGCATTTGCGAACCAATTCATCGCATTTGCGATTAGGCAGCTCCGCATTTGCGGCACAATCTGTCGCTTTTGCGAAAATAGTGAGCTCGCATTTGCGAGTCTTATGTCGCATTTTCGACTTTGACAGAGCTGGCCAGCCTTCGCATTTGTGATACTTTTGTCGCATTTGCGATCCTGATGTCGCAAATGTGACATCTGAGCCTGGTATTAAGACTCCCATTTCGGGACTTAGCTTCATTTTATCATATTTTGACCCTAGGTCCGAGAGTGGGCAATTTTGAGAGAAGATTTTCATATCAAATCATTGGGTAAGTGCCTCTAATCAATTTTCAATTATATTTTGTGATTATATATTAGATTTAACATCAAATTCATGAGAATCTAAAGGAAAATTTGGGAAAAATTGTAAAATCTGTCAAAATGAAAAATGATGATTTGAAGGACGAATTGGTATCGGAACTTGATAATTTTTGTATGGTTGAACTCGTATCGGAATGTGTATTAGGGTTTTGTAAATTTTATCGCGTTCCGAGGTGCGGGCCGGGGAAGTTGACTTTTGTTGACTTGTTTTTGCAAATTATATAAGGATCATAGCTTTGTTAATTGAAATTGTTTTTTTTTGCATTGTTTGATGTATTTAAGACGTCTTTGGCTAGATTGGGCCGAAGGATGGTGAATTGGTAAAGAAAAAGCTAAATTGAGTATTGAGTTGGCCGAATTGAGGTAAGTGTCTTGTCTAACTGTGTGTGGGGGAAACCACCCCTTAGGAATTGAGTTAATTATGTTATCTTGTTATGTGAAAGCCGTGTACGCAAGGTGATGAGTGGGTACACATCCTATATATGGTATTGACCGGTTTAAATTGTCTAGTCTCTTTCCATGCTTTTGATTAAATTGTCATAACATGTGGTATCTCGTTGTTAGACTACTCTTACATGCTCTATATGATGTGGTTAGCATTTATTTACCTCCTACTCGTTATTTGGCCCTTATATGCCTTGGTTGAAGTCATTGCCTTCCTTATTGTCTTGTTACCTCTTAATTGTTGAGTTCTTCTATGACTATGTGCACATCTGCTACATGTCCAAAGTGTTGTGATTGCCTGCTTAGTTATCACGTGTCGTACCTGTCCTGTTATTTTGTATAGGTTGTTGTATTCCTTTGATTTTTACGCGGTTCCCTTGTTGTCGTGTACTCATACTCTTGGTTGTAGAAATTCTTGTAAATTGAGTTATTGAATTGTTGTTGTTGATTTAAATTATTGTACGGGGGATCGGGTTGCACGCTTGAACAGGTGAAATAAGGGAGGTGGTGGAATAAGGAAGGATATTTATATTGTGATATTGTTATTGTATGGTGGGATCGGGTTGCACGCCGCAACAGGTGAAATAAGGGTGGATTGTTATGGTGAAATAAAGGTGAATTATGATATTGATATTATATGGTGGGATCGGGTTGCGCGCCGCAACATATTATGTTTATTGTTATGATATTGATATCGTACGGTGGGATCGGGTTGCACGCCGCAACAGGTGAAATAAGGGTGACTTATGAGATTGATATTATATGGTGGGATCGGGTTGCGTGCCGCAACATATCTTGTATTTTGGTATCCCATGTTTTACTGTATTGGCTTTAGTTCCTTTATACGAGACTTTGATAATCTGTACTTCTGGTTTTCACTGTGTTCTGAGGATCGAGTTATTGTCATTGACTTATTGCCTTGCCGTCATTTCCTGAGCGCTTTTCCTAATACTATTATTCTGGCGAATTGATTTTCAAAGTGAATTTACTACATTGAATCATTACCTCCTGCCCTGCTGAGTTGTTAGTAATATAGTGATTTAAAATGAAAGAATTAATATCATGCTACCTTGTGTGACTTATAAGTTAGAACTCGCCGTATATTTCAGTATTTACTATTTCTAATAGTTGTTATATTTTACCTCAATTGATTTCTCAACTTAATTTCCTTAACCTGTTTGAGGTTGTTATTCTACTTAAAAAGGAATTGTTATTATGTTTTAATTTAATAAATTCTATATTAAATGCAATAGCTTATTTGATGTTGTATTTTATTTGAAAACGTTATTTTTCTTCACTCAAATGGTTTCTAAAATAAACGCATTTTTCTCGTTGATTTCCTATTTGGCCTAGAAACTGTAAATTTACTTTATGATACATAAACGAAATCTCTTGAACATCTTAATTAGCATTTGATACGGATATTATGTACCGAATAGCACGTGGATTTTGTCGTGAAAAGTGAGATGGAAAGAAGTGGGCACAAGGTGCCAGGTGTGTTAAAGGTTTGGAAGTGGTTATTTATGGTATAAGATTACGAGAATTGGGATTGTTGAAATCGTGTATTAGAAATGATTTGATTGGTCGAGTTGACATCGTTTTCCCTACTTGAGCACATTTACACATATCTGTATCCCAACTATGTTGTTGTTTAATTACTTGGTTATTTCTCGTTGCCATTCGTGTTTTTCCCTTATCGTCACTACTGTTTGTAATTTGATTTCTTCCTGCTATTGGAATTACCTTGATATCCCTATCTTGTTAGCTTTATGTCATATCTTGCTCAGTTTTATATGTTCGGTAGGTGTCTTGACCTGGTCTCATCACTACCCTACCAAGGTTAGATTTTATACTTACTGGGTACCACCGTAGTGTACTCATACTACATTTCTGCACATCTTTCTGTGCAGAACCAGGTACTTCGGATCGAGTTGATTTTGAGACTTCTGCTTGGTATAGTTGGAGACTTCAAGGTATACCTATTGCGCGTTCGCAGGCTCTGAAGTCACCTTCTAATTGTATTTATTTCCATTATTTTCTTTTGTTCCGGAACAGTGATGTATTCATTATGTATAACTACTCCTAGAAAGGCTTATGATTTGTACTACCGGTTTTGGGATTGTAAATTGTACAGAGATTTCTATTTCAAAATTGTTCGATGTTAGTAAATATTGTCGTTATTTCTGTTAATGTTAGGCTTACCTAGTTTTAGGGACTAGGTGCCATCACGACTCCTTCGGGGGAATTTTTGGGTCGTGACAAGTTGGTATCAGAGCTTTAGGTTCATAGGTGCTACGAGTTATAAGCAGGTTTAGTAGAGTCTTGCGGATCGGTACTGAGACGTCTGTACTTATCTTCGAGAGGCTGCAGAAACTATTAGGAAATTCCACTTCTTTCATTCCTTATCGTGCGACATTGATTCAGCTCGAAGCATATACCTTACGTTTCTTTGCATTCCCTCGTGTATGGTATTACACTCTCGGTATCAGCTATGAGCCAGCGGTTTGTGATGCTGTAGATGGGCTACGAGGGAGCCAGGGATACTCAAACATTGTCTCAATGTGTCATCCAGACTGAAGATGCGGAGGTATTGAAGTACTATTCAGTTGTTCACATGGAGGTGCAGCGGGTCCCGGCATCTGGTTGATGAGTACGAGCTTGGGAAGGTTTAATTGGTTGACTAGTCGTCGAGATCGTGGTGGGGTCACGAGGTGGATGTTGATTGAGGATAGTTGGTGGTATTGGAGACTATGTGGTTTGTATGAGATTTCTACTCAGTGAAAGGTACATGTTATCATTCAAGGCATTGAAGGAAGTGAGTTTGATTATCACGAGAATGGACGTGCACTTAGTAGATGACTTGGAGTACCTTGTGATTGGTGTGGTACGAGCTGTGAAGGTTAGTTTTGCGGATCATCAGATGTTGTTTTCTACGGCTTTGCGCCAAGTGGGGGAGTCCACTAGCGACATTCAAATTGCAGAGTTACATTTACATCAGTATTGGCCTGAGATGTGTATATATGGTATTGGAAGGTTCCCCAAATTTGTGTATGATTAAGATTTGAGATCTTGCATGGGATGATATTGGGGCTTACGGTGTTTCTGCGTCATTAATGGATCTACATTTCAGTATCAAAAGGGGGTCGGAGGAATAACTTCAGATTCACAGAAGGTTTATTCAGCGTGGGCATCTTGGTTGCGGCATTACGGGGTGCTTCAGAGGAAATGCGGTGGTTTATGAGCTTCTAGGCTACGTGGTTTGTGCTAGGATTATCTGCATTTGGGCTTTGATTGGGATCATTGAATATCGGCAGGGAGAAGTGTTACCCTAGAGGAAAAATAAGGAGAATCCGAAGAAATGGGTCAGCTCTGTGATGTTGGGTCAGCATAGCAATGAAAGTAATTGGTCCTTTTGAATATGAATTCTCTACTGGCATTTGTGGCAGTACTTTTGGGTTGGATGGTTTTTGTGACCCGGTTGAGTTAGGGAGATGCGGTCCTAATGGCTTAGTTGCACGCGAGTAGATCTCGGAGAGTTCTCGATGGTTTCGGCAACGGCTTGAGTCGGCGGTCTGCTATGGGCATAAGGAATATGTTGTACATTATGGTTTTCTCCTGGATGAATATCAGAGTTAATAGAATATTGGCATTATTGGATATCATATGTGAAGAGCGTGCATTTTAGGAAGGAACCTTGAGTTTTGGGTTGCGGGTGCATGGCTAGTGGCATGGTGATTATTGGGTTTTGAGGCCTTTGAGGTTCAGGTTTTGTTACGTGGCCGAAAAATCTATATGGATGCTTCAGTAAGATGATGTGGTGTGAGTGATGTATCAGCCATTCGAGTAGCGTAGTTGAGTTCGGGTATGGAAATTTTGGTATTCATGAGGTTTTGGGGCTGGATGTCCTCATATGCGGACTATTTCTTGTTTGCGGATTACGAAGGAATGTTGAGAATGGGATAACTGATGGTATAAATTGTCGATATGTTGCTATGGACTTTTGGGAGGAGGATATTTACCTATTTAGGAATGATCAGGATTTGGTTTGGGGGCTATTCGAAAGCTCATTGAGAATGTGTACTTTATATCGGATCAGGTTTGGGTACTCTTATGAAGTAGATATCACGGTTATGTTACCCGGCGGAATAAATATCAATTGTGCCCCTGGCCTATGTTATGTGCTACTCTCTTATGTTGTGATGGGCTGTGAGGTTGTATGATTATTCTCCACGCATGTTGTAATTCCATTCAGGCCTTATGGCGATGTGGGCGAGATGGCCCTCGTGGTGATGATTTGCTCATTACACCTTAGTTGTGCTTGCTTTCTTCCATGTTTTATTATTTCTATTCATTTTTCCACAGTTATACTTGTGCACTCTACTGTGCTTGATATCAGTATTCATGTGATTAGTGAACCCGAACACTTTGGCTTGATGAGTATCTGGGAGCGGGCTGCACGCCGCAGCGGATGTTATGTGGGTTACCCTTTCCTTGTGTTTATTTCGTATTTTGTTTTCCCTCTGTGGGGTGATTTAATGAAACTATAGTTTTGTTATTACACATGTTGTACTTGTTAGATAATCCTCATACCTTGATTTCCTTCTATTTGTACTGCATAACTGAGTTATTGCTGGTTGGGTGTGCGAACCGTGTTGCGTGAGAATCTGTGTAGTTCAGTGATAAGTTGCCATTTGGGCTGCTTGCTTGGTGTACGGACGAGAGAGCTTTTTGACTTGTTGACTTCATGGGCGGCTATGAGTTCCCGCATGTTTCTTTATCATGGGTAGAATTGTGGAGGTCCGGAACAAGGTTCTATTCAATGGGAAGTTTATTGCCGACATCTAGAATGTTATTTGGGCAGCTATGGTGATCAGAAGTTATTACTACGAGCATTTGAGTTGTGTGGAACATCATGTGAATGTACTCTAGGTTAGAGTGTGGATCAATTCATCTTGATCAGGTTTATACGGTGTGATGATGCGAGATTCGGGTCCTATGATAAGTTTCAGATGTTGAGGGGTGGGTCCTGTCCCAAGGCTACAGACTAAGGATGAAGTGAGATCTTCAGTTAAGTTGCGTTGTCAGTCCTGCATAGGTTTGGGTGATGGGGAATCACCGCCGGGTGTATGTATGGTGAGCTAATGCAGTGGTTTGATGGCTTTGGAACGACTCCGGGTACGTTCGAGGACGATGTTTAAGTGGGGGAGGATGTAACGACCCGATTGGTCGTTTTGAGCAATTGTGTCCGGTTCGGCAGTTTGAGGTCACGAGTAGCTTCACACAGCGTATTATGACTTGCGTGCATCATCGGTTCGGGTTTTTGAGAAGTTCGGAAAGTATTTTTAGAAGTGACTTTCATTTGAGAAGCTTGAATTTAAAGAATGGGCCAAGATTTGACTTTTGAGTATTTAACCTCGGATTAGAGTTTTGATGGTTCTGATAGGCTCAGGTTGTGATTTTGGACTTAGGCGTACGTCCGAATTTGGATTTGGAGGTCTGTAGGGTAATTTGAAGCATTTCGGCGAAAATTGGAAAGTTGAAATTTTGGAAGATTGAGAGGTTTCACCGAGAGTTGACTTTGGTGATATCGGGGTCAGAATGCGATTCTGAGAGTTGGAATAGCTCCGTTATGTTATTTGGGACTTGCCTGCAAAATTTGGTATCATTTGGAGCTGATTTGATATGGTTCAAACGCTTGGTTGCTATTCTAGAAGTTCTTGAAGTTCATGGTGATTTTTCATGTGTTTTGGTATCTGATTCGTGGTTCTAGAGGTTATTTTGGTGTTCCGATCGCGCGAGCGAGTTCATGTTATGTTTTCAGACTTGCATGGATGTTTGGCATAGAGCCTCGAGGGCTTAGATGAGTTTCGTACGCGTTTCGGAATGTTGGAAGAAGGTTCAGCTGTGTTGGTGTCTCTATTCTTGCATTTGCGAGGATTTCATCGCATTTGTGATGACCGCATTTACGAGATCATTCTCGCATTTGCGACGATGGGCTAGGGCAGGGGAGTTCGCATTTGCGAGCCACTTCATCGCATTTGCGATTAGGTAGCTCCGCATTTGCGGTACAATCAGTCGCTTTTGCGAAAATACTGAGCTCGTATTTGCGACTTTGACAGAGCTGGCCAGCCTTCGCATTTGCGATACTTTTGTCGCATTTGCGATCCTGATGTTGCAAATGATGGTATTAAGACTCCCATTTCGGGACTTAGCTTCATTTTATCATATTTTGAACCCTAGGTCCGAGAGTGGGCGATTTTGAGAGAAGATTTTTATATCAAATCATTGGGTAAGTGCCTATAATCAATTTTCAATTATATTTTGTGATTATATCTTAGATTTAACATCAAATTCATGAGAATCTAAAGGAAAATTTGGGGAAAATTGTAAGATCTTTCAAAAATGAAAAATGATGATTTGAAGGACGAATTGGTATCGGAACTTGATAATTTTTATATGGTTGAACTCGTATCGGAATGTGTATTCGGGTTTTATAAATTTTGTCGGGTTCCGAGGTGCGGTCCCGGAAAGTTGACTTTTGTTGACTTTTTTTTGCAAATTGTATAAGGATCATAACTTTGTTAATTGAAATTATTTTCTCTTGCTTTTTTTGATGTATTTAAGTCGTCTTTGGCTAGATTGGGCCGAGCCATGGTGAATTGGTAAAGGAAAAGCTAAATTGAGTATTGAGTTGGCCGAATTGAGGTAAGTGTCTTGTCTAACTTTGTGTGGGGGAAACCACCTCTTAGGAATTGAGTTAATTGTGTTATCTTGTTATGTGAAAGCCGTGTACGCAAGGTGACGAGTGGGTACACAGCCTATATGTGGTATTGACCAGTTTAGATTGTCTAGTCTCTTTTCATGATTTTGATTAAATTGTCATAACATGTGGTTTCTTGTTGTTAGACTACTCTTACATGCTCTATATGATGTGGTTAGCATTTATTTACCTCCTACTCGTTATTTGGCCCTTATATGCCTTGGTTGAAGTCATTGCCTTCCTTATTATCTTATTACCTCTTAATTGTTGAGTTCTTCTACGACTATGTGCACATCTGCTACATGTCCAAAGTGTTGTGATTGCCTGCTTAGTTATCACGTGACTTACCTGTCCTATTTTTTTTATATAGGTTGTTGTATTCCTTTGATTTTTATGCGATTCCCTTGTTGCCGTGTACTCATACTCTTGGCTGTAGAAATTTTTGTAAATTGAGTTATTGAATTGTTGTTGTTGATTTAAATTATTGTACGGGGGATCGGGTTGCACGCCGTAACAGGTGAAATAAGGGAGGATATTTATATTGTGATATTGTTATTGTACGATGAGATGGGTTGCACGCCGCAATAGGTGAAATAAGGGTGAATTATGATATTGATATTATATGGTGGGATCGGGTTGCGCACCGCGACATATTACGTTTATTGTTATGATATTGATATCGTACGGTGGGATCGGGTTGCACGCCGCAACAGGTGAAATAAGGGTGAATTGATATGGTGGAATAAGGGTGACTTATGAGATTGATATTATATGGTGGGATCGGGTTGCGCGCCGCAACATATCTTGTATTTTGGTATCCCCTATTTTACTGTATTGGCTTTAGTTCCTTCGTACGAGACTTTGATAATCTGTACTTCTGGTTTTCACTGTGTTCTGAGGATCGAGTTATTGTCATTGACTTATTGCCTTGCCGTCATTTCCTGAGCTCTTTTCCTAATACTATTATTCTGGCGAATTGATTTTCAAAGTGAATTTACTACGTTGAATCATTACCTCCTGCCCTGCTGAGTTGTTAGTAATATAGTGATTTAAAATGAAAGAATTAATATCATGCTACCTTGTGTGACTTATAAGTTAGAACTCGCCGTATATTTCAGTATTTACTATTTCTAATAGTTGTTATATTTTACCTCAATTGATTTCTCAACTTAATCTCCTTAACCTGTTTGAGGTTATTATTCTCCTTAAAACGGAATTGTTATTATGTTTTAATTTAATAAATTCTATATTAAATGCAATAGCTTATTTGATGTTGTATTTTATTTGAAAACATTATTTTTCTTCACTCAAATGATTTCTAAAATAAACTCATCTTTCTCGTTGATTTCCTATTTGGCCTAGAAATTATAAATTTACTTTATGATATATAAACAAAATCTCTTGAACATCTTAATTAGCATTTGATATGGATATTATGTACCGAATAACACGTGGATTTTGCCGTAAAAAGTGAGATAGAAAGAAGTGGGCACAAGGTGTCAAGTGTGTTAAAGGTTTGGAAGTGGTGATTTATGGTATAAGATTACGAGAATTGGGATTGTTAGAATCGTGTATTAGAAACGATTTGATTGGTCTAGTTGACATCGTTTTCCCTACTTGAGCACATTTACACTTATTTGTATCCCAACTATGTTGTTGTTTAATTACTTGGTTATTTGTCATTGCCATTCGTGTTTTCCCCTTATCGTCACTACTGTTTGTAATTTGATTTCTTCCTGCTATTGGCATTACCTTGATATCCCTATCTTGTTAGCTTTATGTCATATCCTGTTCAGTTTTATATGTTCGGTAGGTGTCTTGACCTGGCCTCGTCACTACTCTACCGATGTTAGGTTTGATACTTACTGAGTACCACCGTGGTGTACTCATACTACACTTCTGCACATCTTTCTGTGCAGAACCAGGTACTTCGGATCGAGTTGATTTTGAGACTTATGCTTGGTGTGGTTGGGGACTTCAAGGTATACCTGTTGCGCGTTCGCAAGCTCTGAAGTCACCTTCTAATTGTATTTATTTCCATTGTTTCCTTTTGTTCCGGAACAGTGATGTATTCATTATGTATAACTACTTCTAGAAAGGCTTATGACTTGTACTACCGATTTTAGGATTGTAAATTATACAGAGATTTCTATTTCGAAATTGTTCGATGTTAGTTAACATTGTCGTTATTTCTGTTAATATTAGGCTTACCAAGTTTTAGGGACTAAGTTCCATCATGACTCCTTCGGGGGGATTTTTGGGTCGTGACAGAAGGAAAAGTTTTTGAGTTTGAAGAGAATTAGAGAAAGGATGGAAAACAAAGATGAAATCAGAAGCTCGAGAAATTATGTAACGCAAAGGAAAAGAATGTTGCGTATAAGTAAAATTTTGGCAGCTTAATTCATGGCCATGATTACCTCGATAATCGGCAAAAGTTGTGCTGAATCATGAGATGACGCGTGTTCGGGGCATTAAATGCGGAGAGACGTGCGTCTAATCAACTGTCAGAAACCTTCAGAGGGAGTTATAGTAATTCTCGCCAAAAAGGTATTTCTACCAACTTTTCGGTAACACAAAGTTATGTCATAGGAAAGCAGGGGGACTATCTGTATAGGGTAAAATATGATAAGACATGTGGTCGTCTAAAGGGAGGACACGTGAAACCCAAGACGGGGATGGCCGAAGACCGAATGCAGCCATTCCGCTTGTCACCGGTAAGGATAACGTTCATAAAGGTGTGTTTAATGCTCTGCGTCCGGTAGCATTTAATAGGGAATATTCTGCAGCATTAAGAGTGACGGTCCGTTACAGAGAATTTGACATTTATGCTCACCGTTACGTCTTCATTAATGACCCTCATAATTGACATTAAAGGAGGGCACGATCCTAGGACCTTCTTCCCTAAACATAGCTATAAAATAGTGAGCTCAGTTATCATTATAAAAGACATGAATTTTCTGGCAAAACTGATACTATATTCTATACAAAGCTTAATACAATCTTACTTTCTTGCTTTTTGATATCATCATTGCTGTGCCGGAAACCTTGTTCCCGGAAATGTCATTTCTGCCGTTTCGTTTGTATTTCAAGGCTAAGTATTATACATTTCTTTAATTATTGCATTATTTCAGGATCAAATTAGTTCACTTGTCTAGAAACCACGTATAAATTCAACTGTACCATTTTACGGGTAAACAATTAACCAAAAATTACTTTTCTTTCTTTTATTGTACAAAAATTATTTTACTATGCTCTAGTTATCACAATAGTCACTTTGACTAGATTTTACAAACCTTTCACCTGAAAAGTCTGTTATGTTCTTGACATTATAAATCCTCCTATTTATGCAATACCTTCAATATAATATGCTATATAATATATTTTTACCCAGATATTTTACTTATAATTAAAACAACTTAATATTATTTTATTTATTATTTTTATAATATATTTATACATTTAATTTTTTCTTAACATTAATTTTTAAAATATATAAGTAGCATTATTAAATTTGTCGGTAACATTGCTGTGAATAAATCTCAAGTCCATGCTTAATGAAATATTTTTAATAAAAATTATAAAATCAAAACTCACTGATTTATCAGCCAAACCATACCCATATTAATCCAATAAATAAAATACTTACATTTAGCACAATGACACATCAGATAACTACTTTCAAATAAATAATATTAACAAATAAAGTTTTAAAAATATTAATATTACATACAAATATCTTTGAAACTTTTTTTAATATTTGTATTGACTATTAAAAAATTATCATTTGTTAAACAAATCTATTTGTTATTATTTCAAATAATATTAAAAACAAATATTTTTTATGGTTTTTATATTTAAAATATTTTCATGTTTAAATATGATTAAACAAATTGAGTGTCGTAAAAATAATTAAATGTACGGATATATTATAAAAATAATAAATAAAATAATTTAAAATTATTTTAATTATAAATAAAATACTTAGTTAAAAATATATTATATAGTATATAATATAGAAGGTATTACATAAATGAGAGGATATATAATGTCAATGGCATAATAAACTTTTCAAGTAAAAGTAGTATAAAATCTGGTCAAGGTGACTTTTGTGATAAACATAGCAAAGTAAAATATTTTTTGTGTAACAAAAGAAACAAAAGTGACTTTTAGGTAATGAACACAAAGTTGAATGATTTTTACGTAACAAAAAAAAAAGACTTTTGCGTAATGAACACAAAGTTGAATGATTATCCATAAAATTTGATGGAAAAGTTATTTATACATTTTAACTTTACGAGCGATCTCTTATCCCACGTATAGTGGAACTAATCAATTTAATCAATTGACTGAGAAAGAAATTTTGTTGGCTAGTTTTTTCGCGTCTAAGACTAATTAAGTCATAATAGCTTCATTGAAGAAACAAAGCTGGATAATGTGCTACATGGTGGTAATAATCCTCATTTTAAGGAATAAGTTAATAGCTTCGACTTGGTACCTCCAACCAACCTGCTTGCTTAAGGCGCAATTTAACGTACGATTGCCAGTTTAACCATCTTTCACATATGTTTTTATTTCTATGTAATGATTTCACTGTTGGAGTAGTTGTTACCAAACCTTATATTTAACAAAAAAAAGCACAAAATAGTCGTAATGTTAGCTGATAAAAACAAGGTTAACAATTCACCAACTCTAGTGAAGCTTTGCCCTAATTAACTAAGGAACTAAAGTCTCTCCTTTTCAAGTTCTCTAAATTTTTAATTTCCCCCAATTATAACTGAACAATGAAGGGAACAGGTAGCGGTTGTTTCCCTTGTAACGTTGTGGCTTTGATGTTTCTTTTTCCTCTTTTTTTTTTTATAAAATAATTATTGCTATTTTTCTTTGGAAAATCCGTGACGGAGTTATAAATAGGCTATATTCTAATGTATTTCACTCACTTGTATTCGATAAACAAATGTCGAGTTGGACTACTTGAATTAACCAGATTGTGTTAAGAGCTAGGTAAAATATCGTTCTCAATGTTATAAATAGAACATGGATAACTGCAGTTTTTTTTTTTGCAACTGATAAAAGAGCTTGATTGCGAATGCATGACAAGCTATTCAATTATCCTAATCTAGACGCAAATTGCACGCCTGCAAATACGAGTCACAGATTAAAGATTCAGTATTTCTCGTTTTGGCATAATTACTGTTTTGACCGTGACAACAAGATGAAAACATGTGCTCTACGCCTCTACCAACTGTGATTTAGTTCAAACGAGTATGGTACGATAATGGCATTGATTCCTCCTCCTTTAATTAGGGTTTTGAGTATAAAAATATATGTATATAACAAGAAAAAAAAAACATATATGAATGATAACAAATGTTTTTACTCCCTTGCTCACATTCTATATTACGCTATTATTAATCGAGAAGTCAAATAATTTCTTTTCTTATTACAGTTTTTCTACGGATTCTCATAAAAAAAAAATTTAATCTAGTTATGATTTAGAGTACTTTTTGTAATGTTCCAAAATATATATTTTATTTTCAAAAGAAGTTATATGTGTTAGATTTTTACTGAAAATCTAATGTCTGACGGTCGTATCAAACTCTATAATTTTTTTGAGACCACAAGAGTAGTTTAAATAATTATTACAAGAAAATTTCAAGGAAGAACATCATTTATCTTACCTAAAGATGTCCTGAAACGGGAGAAAGAAAAAAGATCGATTATGACATTTTACCTTAATCTGTTTTTTTGGGATGCATGTGTTGTCAATAAGCAACCAATGAAAGAAACAGAAGATGGTCCCTGTCAAGAAAATT
This sequence comes from Nicotiana tomentosiformis, assembly GCF_000390325.3. Lineage (NCBI taxonomy): Eukaryota > Viridiplantae > Streptophyta > Magnoliopsida > Solanales > Solanaceae > Nicotiana > Nicotiana tomentosiformis. The sequence continues at coordinate 108,250,601 of NC_090813.1, forward strand.
ATTGTTGACTGCAAAAATAGATTTCACAAGAAAATGTAATTTAATTTAAGTTTCAGAATACTCTTTCTTGATAATAAGGGTAGTACTTTTTTAACTAAAGCAAAATAACAAAAGTAGAATTAAACCTCTTTGATAATCGTCCAATAATTGAACTTTTAACTCTTAAATTCCTCTGCAAGCAAAATAGTCTTTTTCTTGACGTTTCACTTACGGGTCCTGACAAGGAATTTGCTGTTGGTGTATTAGTCAAGAGAACGTGGATTATTTTGGGCTAAATTTATTTGAAACCTAGTGAATATAAAACAGTGTAAGTTACAAATGCAAAGAGTTTATTCCAACACAAACAAAAAATGAGTCATCGAAAAGTTGATTCACAAGGAAGTATAGCGTTTTCATGGGAAGATTCACCTGGAGTGTGTAAATATTTCGCACACCAGAAATTCTCATCTTCTTATAATTTCAACGTTGAAAAGATTCCGCCGCTACCGGCGCCGCCGTGCAGCTCTCGGCCACCAGTTAGCAGAGGCACTTCAATGAGATGCTCGCCACGTGACGACCCTTTTGTTGCAGCATTAATAGAGTGCACAAAAAGTGTAGGAAACAGCAAAAGAAGACCTATTGATTATGAGGCAAGAAAGAATATTGGATCGTCAAAGGGATCTACAAAGAGTTATTTGTGTATCTTCTCTTGCAAGCAGTCTAGTGACGATGTTAAAGTTGGTAACTTGGTGACATTATCGAATCTTCCCCCTATTCCTAGAACTAGAGGAAGAAGATACAGAGCTCTTACGAACGTGGAAGAGGATTGATTTCTCCTACATGTCAGTCAATGAATTAAACTTCAGCGCGCTTATATTAAATTATGATGATGCATCTCATAATTGAAAGGTTCAGCTCGCTCAGTTTTTGTATAAGTATAAAGTATGTTAGATCTTAATTTCATGAATTGTGCTGCAATCCATTTAACCGATTCATTTTTCTTCTTTACATAGTATATTTTCGTTGTTGTATATGCGCATGTGTCTGCCAATATTTCTTCTACGTTAATATATGTGTAATCACTACTAGAAATTCGGCGAAAACTGACTGGTGTATTGGTAAAAAATAAATATTACACGTGGAATAATATGAGGATGGCAGGGCAAGATACGTGGATTGCTAAGAAGATAACAATTGGAGTGTCGCATTAAAAAGAGTCACGATTTACAACAGGTACGAGCAAATCACTCACGAGACGAACAAGGTATGGTTGCCCGAGCCTAAATTATTCAGTGAAGAGACATATGCAGGATGAATCAAGACAGTACAGAGGGAAGATTCATGAACCTCAAATTAATGTGGAAGAAGAATTAAAACCATTACAGAATCTTCATGAACAGTTACGGTTGCCAATTATAACGTTTCATTAATGTCATTAATACTCATAATGATTCTGTCATAAAAGGGAAGAAACATTGTATTTGTAAATTCCTATATAAGGGAAGAAAAATTCACTTGTAAGGACACGTTCTGATGAACATTGGAATATAATTACTTTCTTGTGCTTTCTACTGATTGCTTCGCCCTTTTTTTGATTTTTTTTCTTATTTTCGAGAGAATATTGAATTTCTTGATTATCAGTAACCCGAGTACTTCTAAAGATAGGCTTTGACTGATAATCTGATTCTTTGGTTAAACAAATTGGTTCCGTTATCGGGAATTTGATAATCTTCTCTTACTTTCCAAATCACTCTCTCTCAACTGAATCATGTCGAATATCAATGACAACAACCAGCAGGTGGAAGGAACCCCAGTTCTGTCACCTCAAGAAACCCCACACAATTCAAGAGAAGCATCACCAGAAGATCCACTACTCATAACAATGAACAACATGAAAATGAATAAACTGTCGAACAGGATGTTGTGAAGCAATTAATTGCCAAGTACGTGAATGATGCTCTCCAGGCTTTCGTGAGGGGATTACCAACTGTACCACCCACACCTCCACCGAATAATGCTGCAACTGTGGAAATTCCACAATCAGGGTTGGCTAATTTTGGAAGCGGAGGAACTCCCAACGAATCACGTGATGGGAGACCAGGTATGCCTAATAATTCTGATTTACAAACTTTAATACTAACCTTGCAGAAACAGGTGAAAGAACAAAATGACTGTATTGAGCAAATACCTGGCGTACCACCTGTGATCAAAGGAGTTGATTTCGACAAATATTCACAACAACAATGGAAACCAAGCGCAACTCCATTACTAATTCCCAAAAAGTTCAAAATGCCTGACATTCCGAAATACGATGGAACGACCGATCCATGTGACCACGTTACTGCATTCACCACGGGAGTAAAAGACAATGATTTAACCAAGCAGGAAATTGAATCTGTGCTGGTCAAAAAGTTTGGGGAAACACTTACTAAAGGAGCGTTAACATGGTGCTCTCTTTTACCTGAAAATTCTATTGATTCTTTTGCTGAGCTTGCAGATCTATTTATAAAAGCACACTCGGATGCACAAAAAGTTGAAAAGAGAATGGAGGATATATTCAAAGTAAAGCAAGGAGATACAGAATTGCTTTGAGAATTTGTAGACAGATTCCAACGTGAAAGAATGTTGCTTCCAAGAGTACCTTACAATTAGGCGACCATGGCATTTGCAAGAAATTTAAACGAGAAAAGTTTAGAAGTTATAAGGAGGTTTAAAGAGAGCCTACGAGAATTCCCTGCCACGACATGAAATGATGTCTATAATAGGTACAATACCAAGTTATGGATCGAAGAAGATATCGTAGCTCAATCAAGGGTTGAAGAAAAAATAGGTTCGAGGCAGTCAGAACCTGAGAAGAGGTCCGGTAAAATTAGGTACGAGCCTTATATGGGACCTTCGGGACGAGAAGCTTGTTCCAAATTCGAAAATGTGCGAGCTGATCACAGGTTTGCAAATATAGATTCGGGTTCATCATCAAGATTCAGAAAAATTCAAGATGAACATAACATATATGCTAATGCAAACGCAAGGATTGGGGACTACAATTTTAATGTGAGTACCTCCGAGTTGGTCGCTGTTTTAAGAAGCATGGGAGATAAGGTACGATGGCCTAAAGAGATGAGATCAAATCCAAATAGAAGAAATTCAGACTTTTGGTGCGAGTTCCATAATGATCACGGCCGTAGAACATCAGACTACAGATTATTACAAGGTAAGGTGGAATATTTACTAAAGCAGGGCTATCTGACAGAATTGTTCAGCGAGAAAGGCAAACAAGCTTACATGAAAAATAGGCAAGAGCCCCCAAAACCTCCGTCTCCAAAGAGAACAGTAAATGTGATAAACGGCGGAGAAGAAGTCAACGGCATAACTTATACAGTCGCGAGAAAAACAACAAAGTTCACAATAACTCACGGGAAGCGAACTCGCCAAACTCTAGAAGACGGCAACATAACCTTTGATGATGTAGATGCCGATGGATTAATGATTCCTCACAACGATGCACCGGTAATATTTTTACTTATACATGATACTAAGGTAAAACGAGTTTTAATTGACCCAGGTAGCTCTATGAATATTATTCTATTACGAGTGGTGAACGAAATGCTAATGGGCGATTGTGTAGTTCCAAAAGCACGTTCCTTATCTGGTTTGATAACTCAGCTGTTGTTACAAAGGGACAGATTGAGCTAAGCACATACGCAGAGGGGGTCATCAAAGTAACAAAATTTCAACTAATAGATACGGATATGGCCTATAATGTTGTGCCATCCACATTGCATCAGGTTATCAAATTCCCTTCAAAATGGGGAATTCAACAGATTCGAGGAGATCAACAAACTTTAAGGAGCATCAATTCAGTGATACAGCCAAGTCAAAAAGATACGAGTGCAAATTAAAAAGATGCGGGTGCAAGTGAGAAAGATGCGGTAAATCAAATTTCAACAGAAATTGTATCAAAACAAACAGGCGTGGATTCCAGACCAGATGTAATTCAAGAGCCAAAGGAGAATGAAAACATTAAAACAACGATTGAGGAGCTTGAAGTTATTCCACTATTCGAACAATGGCCAGATCAAAGAATTCATATCAGAGCAAGGTTAAACCCAGATAGGAAAGGTAAGTTAATTAAATATTTAAAAGGTAACGCGAATTATTTTGCATGGTCCCATTCAGATATGACAGGTATATCTTCAGAGGTGATGACTCATAAATTAAATGAAGATCCATCATTCATACCTGTCAAACAAAAGAAAAGGAAGCAAAGATCATTCAAAAATCAAGTGAACGATGAAGAGGTATAGAAACTCTTAAAGATCGATTCAATACGGGAGGTAAAATGTCCTAATTGGTTAGCTAATATTGTGGTAGTTCCAAAAAAGAATGGTAAATGGAGAGTTTGTGTGGATTACACTGATTTAAATAAAGCATGTCCGAAGGATTCATTCCCTTTACCGCATATAGATCAATTGATTGATGCTACCACAGGTCATGAATTATTAAGCTTTCTAGATGCGTATTCTGGTCATAATCAAATAAAAATAGACCCCTTAGACGAAGAAAAAACTTCATTTATTACAAACATGGGGTCTTATTGTTACAAAGTCATGACTTTTGGCTTGAAAAATGCTGGAGCCACGTATCAAAGGTTGGTTACCAAGATGTTCCAAGAACACCTGGGCAAGACGATAGAGGTGTACATTGATGATATGTTGGTCAAATCTACACAAGCGGAAGATCACTGTCAATATCTTTCAACTACCTTCGAGATCCTCCGCAAATATGGTATGAAACTGAACCCAGAAAAGTGCACTTTTGGCGTAGCTTCAGGTAAGTTTCTAGGCTTTCTCATGTCTAATAGAGGAATTGAAGTAAATCCTGCACAGATTAAGGCTATTGAAGAAATACCTGATATACTCACAAGCAAAAAAGAAGTACAAAGATTGACAGGTAGGTTTGCAGCTCTAGGAAGATTCATTTCAAGATATTCAGAAAAAAACTTTAAATTCTTTTCAGTTTTGAAGAAGCAAAATCAGTTTGAATGGACTGAAGAATGCCGGCAAGCCCTCAAAGATTTGAAGGCATACTTAACAAATCCTTCCCTACTGTCTAAACCAAGGGATGGAGAAAGACTATTTGTATATCTTGCAGTTGCAGAAGTAGCTGTAAGTGCAGTTTTAGTAAGGGAGGACAAAGGTAAACAATCTCCTATTTATTATGTTAGTAAAACTTTATTGAATGCTGAAACTAGATATCCTCATCTAGAGAAACTAGCTTTAGCATTAATCATGGCAGCTAGAAAATTGAGACCATATTTTCAATGCCATCCTATCTCCGTAGTAATTGCATATCCGTTAAGGAATATTTTGCATAAACAAAAATTGTCAGGCAAACTAGCCACGTGAGCAATAAAACTAAGTGAATATGACATTATTTATCAACCTCGAACAACAATAAAGTCTTAAGTTTTAGCAGATTTCGTCGCAGATTTTAATACAAAAATAATTTCTGAAGTAGAAAAAGAATTACAAATTTTTACTGGAGCTAATCCAGGTACATGGACTTTATTTACTGATGGCTCTTCAAATATCAAAGGAGCCAGTTTAGGTATTGTCTTAATCCCACCCTCAGGTGAAAGTATAAGACAAGCAATTAAGTGTTACCCAATTACTAACAATGAAGCAGAGTATGAAGCTGTAATTGCAGGTTTGGAACTAGCACGAGAACTCTCCATAGAACAAATAATGATTAAAAGTGACTCTCAACTGGTAGTCAATCAGATGCAGGGGACTTACACTACTAGAGAGCCATGAATGCAACAATACTTGGAAAAGGCACGAGAACTGGTAAGGCAATTCCAATCATGAAAGATCGTGCAAATACCCAGGGAAGAAAACGCAGAAGCAGACGCGTTGGCTAACCTTGCTTCAGTTGCAGAAGTAACGAATGAGGAAAATGCTATTGTAATTCATTTATTTCATTCAGCACTTGACCAGGATAAACACGAGGTAATCTTTAATAATTTAACCTGGGATTGGAGAAACGAGATTGTTAATTTTTTGCAGTACGGGATCGTACCTGAAGGCAAGAAAGAATCTCTAATGCTTCGACAGAAAGCTGCTCGTTACTGCCTAATTCGAGATAATTTATATCGAAAAATATTTGGCGGTCCTTTAGTAAGGTGCCTTGAACCCAATCAAACGGAGTACGTGATGAGGGAAATACATGAAGGACATTGCGGAAATCATGCAGGTGGAAGATCTTTAGTTAAAACACTAATCAGGGCAAGATACTACTGGCCTAAAATGGAAGAATGATGAGGAAAATTTTGTAGCCAAGTGTGATAAGTGCCAATAATATGCATCGACCTGCAGAGTTATTACATACATTTATTTCCCCGTGGCCATTTATGAAATGGGGAATGGATATAGTAGGGCCTTTACCACAAGCTAAAGGTAAGGTACAGTTCATATTAGTGTTAACAGATTACTTTTCAAAATGGGTAGAGGCAAGAGCTTTCAAACAGGTACGAGAAAAGGAGGTGAAAGACTTCATTTAGTGGAACATCATATGCCGATTTGGAGTTCCAAAAGAAATCGTATGTGATAATGGCCCACAATTTATAGGCTCAAAAATCACGGAGTTCTTTCAAAGTTGGCAAATCAAACGAATAACCTCTTCACCTTACCATCTCGTGGCAAATGGACAAGCTGAGTAAACAAATAAGATTATCATCAATAATTTGAAGAAGAGACTAGAAAAATCAAAAGGGAATTGGCCTGAAGAATTACCAGGAGTATTATGGGCTTATAGAACCACATCAAAAACAGTTACGGGAGAAACTTTATTTTCGCTTGTGTACGGTTCAGAAGCTTTAATCCCAGTTGAAATAGGAGAACCAAGCACGAGATTCACATTGTCAAAGGAAGAATTGAACAATGAGGAGTTAAGAACAAACTTGGACTTACTCGAACAAATAAGAGAAGCAACTCTAATGCGAATGGCAGCACAAAAGCAAAGCATAGAACGATACTACAACAGCTCACCTTAGGTACTTCAAAATTGGGGACTTCGTTCTTAAAAAGGTTTTTCAATCATCAAAAATAACCGGAGCAGGAAAGTTAAATCCAAATTGGGAAGGACCCTATAAAGTTCTAGGTATTGCTGGAAAAGGTGCCTACGAGTTAGAAACCATGGATGACAAGGTTTTACCCTCGAGTTGGAATGTTGTTCATTTAAAGAAATACTATTTCTCAGCAAAACTTATCACACTGTCAGGTATCGTTCAATTACGATTTTTATTTTGTACAGTTAAAATTATACTAATAATTTTAGATGATAGGCAAAAAGCTAGCCCACACCAAATGATGATATTAGACATGAAGGACACACAGAAGCAACATTATTCCCGGTCTAGGGTTGCAACCTTTCTGATGGAAATATAAAGGGTTAAGCAGTCATCATCTAAATTATATATACCTCCGAGTCCCGTATGTTTTTCCTTTTCAGGAAATGGACCACATGAAAGGAATAATCAAGTGCTCGAGATTTCAAAAATAATCAAGTGCTCGAGATTTCGTACTTCAAAGCTCAAACACTTGGTGGACTATATATATATATATATATATATATATATATATATATATATATATATATATATAAGGAAGGCAAAGAAGACTGGAAAAGTCAGAATTCAAGTCAAGCCTATTATTAACCCAACAAATCGAAAGTTAAGAGCAAAATCAAGAGCCAAAAACGCAAGCCTGGTTCAAAAACCTATGAAGAATACACTCGTGGATCTAAATTTCAAAATCTTACGAATGTTTAGGTTAAAGGCAATATTAGTCATGGGTGGCAAGATATACCCTTGAATTTTACAAAATTTGTTGCAAAGAAAACAGTTACGAAAGAGTTATAGATGATACTTGAATACATGTAAAGTATTATACAATTTGAAAGTTCGAATGATACAAAACTTCCTCAAAGTTATTCAAAGAAACATGTGTGTTCCTATTTCTTCTTTCGTATGTTTACACCATTATGAAGTTGGGACGTTTTCTTCATTAAGTGTCATTTATAAAAGGGTCCTCTTTTATAATTCGTGCCTATTCAAAAAGCCACGGAGTATTGAAGCATTTTTAAATGCAGAGTAGAACAGAAACTCAAAATGAAATATTATATAAACCCGGTTAAAACTGAGTGTAAACTTAATTCAAACCAAAGTATTTGATATTAAGCTTACCAACCATTCCACAAATAATAAAAAAACAAATACAATAAACTTTCCAGACACATGTTCACTATGGTGCAAATTCTAAAGTAGTACTATCAACAGCGGGAGAAGTCAAGATGGCATCATCATCAGTAGCAGAAGGTTCGACTTGAGCAGGAGAGATTTGAACACTAACTTCACCAGGAGTAAGTTCATCACCCTCGGGAAGGCCGATCTCAGGTGAAGAAAAGTTTTGACTCTGCTGAGTTTTTTCTATGGTTTCTTTAGTTTTTGCAATCTCAGCAGTCAAGTCAAAACCATCCTGGTTAGCCTCCATCAAAGTCTCGAGGCGCGTGTTCAAGAAAGCCCAGCTTACATCAAGAGTTGATTTATCCTCAAGGGCCTCATAATCCCTCTCCCATTGCTCAACTTCGGCCTCCAACTCTATTTTTTCAGTCAAAGCAGCATCGTAAGAAGTTTGTAAAGGGGCGAGTGATCTCTCTAAGAACTAGATCTTGTTAGAAGATGCACGGAGGTCTTCTTGAGCCTGAGTGAGCATTTGAAAAAGCTCCCCGGCATAGACTTCTTTATGATTAAGTAGTTCTTTCAGACCCCTAATTTCCTCAGTAGCTTTAGAAAGCTGCTCGGCAAATGAAGACTCAAGGAGTTCTTTATCCTTGCCCACTTGACTGGAAGAGGCTTTTTCAATCGCCAATTCTGTTGCCATCATTTTCACTTGCTGTTCCAAAGCACACTTTTCCTCATCTAAAACTTCTTTTTCTAATTGAAGGCCTTCAAATTGTTCTTTCCAGTTGTCCGCTTCCGTATGATAGTCGTTGACTAACTGCTCAGTATGGACAATTCTCTTAATCATCTCTGTGCCTATCACGTTGATCTACAAAAGAAAGGGAAGAAGTGATTATCAAACAAAGATAAAGAAATCACATTCAAAATAAAAAGCTAAGGCTTATACCTTTAAAGATGAATGGACAATGTCATTCATCCATGTCAAAGAGCCGTGGTTCTCCAATTTAGACTTCTCAAATGGTCCAATCAGCGATTTTAGCCATACGTCAGCTTGGCCAGACTTTTTCAAAAGATTACTATCCTCGGGGACTTCAACGGTAACCTTTTTCATCTTCCTACTGCTACTGGAAGAACCAGCTTCAACATGAGAAGTGGTAGCAATAGAGATAGTTGAGGAAGTAAAAATAGTCGCGGGAGGAGCAGTAGCAGCAACAATAGGCGCGGGAAACTGAGAACCAATAGGAACATGCACTGGAAAGGAGGCAAGGGGTGCTTCATCAGAAACTAGGCCAAAATCTTCGTTATCAAACCCATGGGAAAACAACTGCTCTGTAGAGTTACAAGGTGCAGCAATCATCTCCTCATCAGAGCTCACCAAAGTGGCACTTTCGGGCTCATTCACGGGAACTGAACTTGGAGGAGGAGTGGCTTCATCATCTGAAACAACACATCTCCTAGCCGGAGGCTTACGCACTAAGGAGCCCTCTTCTCGTTCCTCTTCACCCTCATAAACGTGAGCTCTCTTTGTTTTTCTCTTTGATGAAGAACTTAAAATTATCTCTTGAGCCATGAATAAAGAAAGGCTTGATGAAGTAATAGACGCGACACTAACACCCCGTATGGGAAATCCTAGCAAAAGAAGAAGTTAGAAAATCTCCAAATAAATATGAAAGAAAGGAAGAAAGTTAGAGGGGAGCATACCATGAGTTTTAACTTTTAAACCAAACCTATGAGAAAGGTATTTCCAAGACCTTCCTTCCATAGGAGCAACTGACAACAATCTTTCTACTCGTACGGAAGTCTGGTATTTCTTCAACAACTTCCATGGTTGCTAAAAAAACAAAAACAGCCATGGGATCGTAAGTTTTTTCTTCCTTCATAAAAGAGATGAAAGATATTATAAAAAAAAAACATACGTGCAAAGTTCCATTTTTCTGGAAAAGGCATGTTCTCTTCACCCACTAAATCATTTGTGGGAGCAGCAACAAAACGGGCATACCAGCCACGATCTTTATCATCTTCAGGGCTAACAAAAACCCCTTTACTCTTATCCACGAGAGTAAACACCCCTGAACGAAACAACTTAGAGGAATAAAGATGAAGCAAGTGTTGAAAGGTGAAGGGTAAAGAGGCCGAATTAGCTAGGTATCTTAAACATGCAACAACTCTCCAAACAATAGGACCAATCTGTCCTAAGCAAACATTAAAGAAATGGCAAAATTCTATAATGGCTGGGTCAATAGGTGGTTTAAAACCTAACGTAAAAGGATATGTGTAAACGAAAAAGTAACCAGCTTGAAACGAAGTAATCCTTTGGTTTGGACTAGGAATTAAATTGGAAAGTCAAATTTCCAATGGCATTCTCTTCGCACAAGAGAAATCAAACCCTCAGTAATCTGGGAAGGGTAAATGGAGGTGACATGTGAAGCGATGGTTCTGAAGAATATGCAATGATGTATGGGAAACGGCGGCAAAATAATCCCGCCATAAATACGTGCCACTTCCCAAATATACCATTGCAGAATATTCGGCAAGTGGAGGGACTATCTGTATTGGTAAAAAATAAATATTACACGTGGACTAATATGAGATGACCGTGCAAGATACATGGATTACTAAGAAGATGACAACTGGAGTGTCGCATTAAAAAGAGTTACGATTTACAACATGTACGAGCAAATCACTCATGAGACGAACAAGGTACAGTTGCCAGAGCCTAAATTATTCAGTGAAGAGACACATGCAGGATAAATCAAGACAATAAAGAGGGAAGATTCATGAACCTCAAATTAATGTGGAAGAAGAATCGAAACCGATATAGAATCTTCATGAACAACTACGGTTGTCAATTATAACGCTTCATTAATGTCATTAATGCTCATAATGATTCTGTCATAAAAGGGAAAAAACGTTATATTTGTAAATTCCTATATAAGGGAAGGGAATTTCACTTGTAAGGACACGTTCTGATAAACATTGGAATATAATTACTTTCTTGTGCTTTCTATTGATTACTTCACCATTTTTTCCGATTTCTTTTCTTATTTTCGAGAGAATATTGAATTTCTTGATTATCAGTAACCTAAGTACTTCTAAAGATAGGCTTTGATTGAGAATCTAATTCTTTGGTTAAACAACTGTGGCAGATCGACCGACTTCGGTAGGTCTAAAAATCGACCAAAGTCAGTCGGTATTTTAAAATATTTTATTTTTTAATTTTTTTTACGAAACCGACAAACTTCGACCGTTTTATGTTTTGGAACAAAAATGCGGGAAACTATTTTGGCGTCCCGATATAAAATAAAGTTAATATTCAAAAAATGACCGAAATCAGTCGGTTATTTCAGTCTGTCATTTAAAAAAATCAACCGACTTCGGTCGGTAATTTTATATTTTTTATAAAACCGAACGAAATCTATCGGTTAGTTTCGTGCGAAAATGCAATTAAAGAGTACAAATAAAACAAAAGATAGACTTAAACCAAAATGTGATAATAGTGTAGTGGCAGAATAGTACCTTGCCACAGTACAGATCCCGATTTGATTTTCAGACGGTATATTTTTTAATTACATAATTAAAAATACCGATCGACTTCGGTCGGTATTTTGGGTAGATATTTTCGTTTTTGGTCGCTTCTGAAATTTTATTGACTGACCGAAACCGGTCAAAAATTGCGACTGACTTCGGTCGCTATTTATTACCGACCAGTCTAATTTCGACGAATGAAAGTCGGTCAGAAATTGGTCGGTTTTTTTAATTTTTCGACCGATTTCGGTCGGTATTTTTGGACGGTATTAGACAGTATTCTAGTAATAAAACGACATTCGGGGTACTAAATGGTGTGTTATTTTTTCATGCTGAAAAATATTTTATTGTGGTATGATAACTAAACTAGCATCCAGTCAGAACTAAATACTCCATTCATACTTTTATTAAACTATTAAAAACTCCTAGTACAACTAACTAGCTAATCTATTGGTGGAGGCAAAAAAAAGTATAAGATTTTTAAGAGACCAAATGATGACATATATAATTAATTGATAAACCATGAGAAATTTTGAGAGAAAACTATCGTTAGAACATGCGCAGCGGAAGCAAGCATACAATCCAGGCATCTTATACATGTAAACTAGACAATGATATAATTACGAGATTAGAAACCACTAACCTCTTGAAAATGTTGCACAGGTCCTCCTCAAAGCAAGAATCGAGGACTGCAGTCTTCTGCTATGGTCCTAGTAAGACTTTGGACGAAATTGCTTTGAGTGAGTAAGAACAATACAACTCGAAAAAGGTCAGTTATTGGGTGAAAAATGTCTTCCTTATGTAGACTCATTTTCCAGCCAAAGAGGGCTCCAAAATCGTGTCGGATTCTACTTATGCAAGTAGAATCATACTCTAACTCTACAAGATGACTTTTACCCCAAGTCACTTTTTACCCAAGTCAGTCTAGATTTTTACTAAGTATAGCAGGGACCACAGAAATAGTAAGAGACTACCAATTATAGCATAATTCGAAAATTTGGATGAATTAATTTCTAATATAATTAATGGCAGTTTATTCCACAAAAAATCTGCAATTGAACTTCTTAATATGAATTTCGAAAATTCTCTAAAACTTATTTTAATTCCCCATGTTAAGATCACAAATACCAGTTAATTAAATTAAATTACTAATAATTTAATTTAATCAATAATTAAATCCTGTATAATTCCGCTTAAACTATTTTATGTGACGGATACAAAATCCACTGGTCGTATTTTCACATGATAACTTATAAGCTTACATAAAGGGGTATCATCAAACTCAAAACTGAGTCATGGATTCTATCAACTAATTATTATTTCACAAATGCTATTCATCATTGTCCAATCTATTAGGCATACACTAACTCTAAATAGAGTTGTACCTTTTGATAAATCAAAATAATAAACTAATCACATTGATCATAATAATTATATCAATATTAGGAGTATAAGCTCATTTAATGAACTAGAGAGAATGCTTTATATATATTTAGTACAAAAACATCTTTTTTCTACTTGGTCCGTTCAATATACACTAAGTATACTAGTACAAGAAATCGGAGTAAAACCACTCCCATAATCAAGACAAATTATACTATAATTTTGTACTACAATCATCAAGATATTTTGTCCAATAACATCTTCAATTGTGAACATAATTTATTAATTATGAGAACCGACAATTTAATCTTTTGTGCATGAGCTAAGGCTCCATACACTAAATTATCTACTACATAACTAAAGGACACACATGTAACAAATAATCTATTTAAAATAGTACTTTATTGAAGTGAATAAATTAAATAAATAATTATTTCATAAAGTATAAAATACAATACTATATCTAAACTGCATGGTTAATAGTATCCCAATAATCTCCCACTTAGACTCATAATCATGTGTCTACAACTCTAACACATATCCCTTCTACATACTTGTCAAAAATCTTCTGTGGCAAGCTCTTTGTAAACGGGTCTGCCAAATTGTCCTCCGATGCAATCTTCAACACTCTTGCATCACCTCTCTGAGTTATGTCCCGAATTAAATGATATTTACGCTCAATATGCTTACTCTTTTTATGGATTCTTGGTTCCTTCGAGTTTGCAACTGCACCACTATTGTCACAATAAAGTACAATAGGTGCTTGAACCGAAGGAACTACATTAAGCTCTTTTAGAAAGTTTCCAAGCCAAACAACCTCTTTAGCTGCCTCAGATGCAGCAACATATTCGGCTTCCATGATGGAATCAGCAATACATGATTGCTTGATGCTCTTTCAACTTATGGCTCCACCTCCTAAGGTAAAAACATATCTTGAGGTAAATTTTCTAGAATCTCTATCTGACTGGAAATCTGAATCAGTATAGCCAATGGGTACAAGATCACCTGAGTGATAAACCAACATATAATCCCTAGTCCTTTTCAGGTACTTGATTATATGTTTAACGTCAGTCCAGTGTTCTCGTCCAGGATTTGACTGAAATCTACTAACCATGCCAACAGCAAAGCAGATATCAGGTCTAGTATACAACATAACATACATGAGACTCCTTACAGCAGAAGGATAAGGGTCCGCCTTCATCTTTTCTATCTCATCGGTCATTTTTGGGGACTGATCTTTTGACAGAGAGATTCCATGCCTAAAAGGGAGAAAACCTTTCTTGGAATTTTACATGCTAAACCTGGTGAGAATAGTATCAATATAAAGTGCTTGGGATAAGCCTAATATCCTTCGCTGCATAAGCTTAATCCCAAGAATATGTGTCGCTTGTCCCAAGTCTTTCACATCAAAACGCGAGGACAACCATTCCTTTACTGAATTCAACATGCTCACATTATTTCCTATGAGCAAAATATCATCTACGTACAAAACCAAAAATGTAACTTTATCTCCATCCGACTTCTTATAGATACAAAACTCGTTTTCACATTGATCAAAATCAAAGGTTTTAATCGATGTGTCAAAACAAGTATTCCATGCTCTAGTAGCTTGTTTCAATCCACAAATGGATTTCTTTAATTTACACAACATGTGCTCATTGCCACTTTTAATGAAACCAACTAGTTGTGCCATATAGATGCACTCATCAAGGCTTCCATGAAGAAAAGTCATCTTGACATCCATTTGTCAAATCTCATAATCGTAATGAGCAGGAATGGATAAGAGAATCCTAATGGATTTAAGCATGGCTACTGGCGAAAAAGTTTCCTCATAATCGATCCCTTATTTTTGAGTAAACCCTTTTGTAACAAGCCCACCTTTAAAAGTTTGCACTTTTCCATCCACTCATCTTTTTTTCTTATAGATCCATCTACAACCAATGGGTTTGACTCTAGTAGGTGGTTCTTCAAGAGCCGGGACTTGATTGGAGTACATGGACTCCATTTCAGATTTCATAGCAACAACCCATTTATCATCATCTGTATCCTGTAGTGCTTCGTCGTAATTAAGAGGTTCTATATTAGATTTTTCAGGGATTCTATCATAAGATTCTCCCAAGAGCACAAACCGGAGAGGTTTATTAATAATTCTCCCACTACGACTAGTCACTACAGGTGCAGTTGGATTTTGTTGTTGAATCACAATATCATTTTCCGGAACTGAAGTTTCAATGTTATCCTCCACACCTTGCGGTGCTGGGATATCATTAACTTCTTCCTGAAGTGCAGGCTGCACAACAATTTCAAGTTGCTGAACAATCTGAGGTTGCTCAATATTACTCCCACTACTTTGGGGTAGTGAGATGTTAGGAAATTGCTCTTGTGCGTTCTGCTGCCAATTAACATTTCTCCCACTATGATAATGCAGTGGTATGTCAATACTGGATTCCAAGATATGTTCCAGAGATGAGTTATTAGTTATTCTATTACTTAATTTCTGTAAAACTAGTTTACTTTTAGGAATATGGTTCATTAAATAGTCCTCTTCTAAAAATCTGGCATTTGTTGTAACAATTACCTTCTTTTCTTTGGGACAATAAAATAAACCTCCTTTAGTTCCTTTTGGATATCCAATGAATATGCATACTTCTATTCTCGATTCCAATTTATCCGCTTTCTGTTTCAGCACATGTGCTGGACAACCCCAAACCCGAATGTGCCGTAAACTTGGCTTGCGCCCAGTCCATAATTCTGCTAGGGTTGAAGGTACTGACTTTGAAAGAACCAAATTTAGAATATAATTTGTTGTTTCTAAGGCATATCCCCAAAAGGAAAAAGGCAAATTAAAATAACTTAACATTGATCTAACCATTTCCAAAAGGGTTCTATTTCTTCTTTCTGCCACACCATTTTATTGTGGTATTCCTGGGGCAGATAATTGAGATGTAATTCCATAATCTGATAAGTATTAAATGAATTTCGCAGAAAGGTATGCACCACCACGATCAGTTCGCAATGTTTTGATATATTTATCATGTCGTTTCTCCGTTTTCGTCTTAAATTCTTTGAATTTCTCAAAGCATTCAGACTTATGGCGCAACAGATAAATGTATCCATATTTTAAGTAATAATCTGTGAAAGTCACAAAATACTCAAAACCACCTCTTGCTTGTATATTCATGGGGCCACTCAAATCAGAGTGAATTAATTCTAACTTATCGCTGGCTCTATTTCCTTTTGAGGAAAAATGTCTCTTGGTCATTTTACCTTCTAAACAGGATTAGCATGTTGGCGGTGCCTCCACTTTCAATGAACTCAAAGGTCCATCAGAAACCAATCTCGAGATCCTATTTAGATTTATATGACCTAGACGTAAGTGCCACAAATAAGTTTGGCTCAATTCAGAGATATATTTTCTTTTATGTGGAAGATTAATGTTATTTAATTCTTTTGGTTGTAGCAGATGAGAATATATATCAAGAATAAAAAGGTCATGTACTCTAGCAGCAGTGTAGATAAAACATTTATTAAACTTAATAACAACAGAGTTATTAGCAAAATCAACATTATACTCAGCATCCATTATTTTCGAAACCAAAATCAAATTCTTTTTAATAGAAGGTACATAGAAAACATCTTTCAAAATTAAAACTCTATTACTACTAACGAAACTCTAATATCTCATAATGCTAAAGCTGGTACTGGCTCGCCATTGGCTTAAAAAATGCAAACTTCATTCTCACTTAGCCGTCGCATTTCCTGAAACCCATGCAAAGTAGTCCAGATATGATTAGTGGATCCTGAATCTAAACACCAAAACATGGTAGAGACAACCACTAAACAAGTTTCAACGACATTTAAATTCGAATTACCTTACTTATTCAACTTTGCCAGATAGGCAGGGCATTGCTTTTTGTGATGCCTAAGTTGCTTGCAATGATAGCACTTTCCTTTGGGCTTTTTCACACCAACCGCACCTCCAGGTGCCAAAACCTTTTGATTCTTCTTTTTCTTACCGCCTTTCGACTTAGAAACCGAAGCTTTCTCAATATTTAGTGCCACAACTAGAGCTTGCTGTTTGATAATAGATTCTGCCACTTGCAACTTATTCAACAATTTCGCCAGTGACAAATCCATTTTGTTCATATTATAGTTCAAGCAAAATTGTTGAAAACTGTCAGACAGAGTCTACAGGACTATCTCAACTTGAGATTCCTTATCAATCACAGCTCAAAGGACCTCCAGTTCATTCAAAAGACCCATCATCTTCAGAACATGGTCCCTGACCGATGATCCTTTAGCCATTTTGGTGTTCAAAAGGGTTTTCATGATTGTCTGCTTAGACGTACAATTTTGCTCACCGAACATCTCTTTGAGACTTTCGAGCATATCATAAGCAGACCCCATAGACTGATGCGGATGTTGCAAAACATTCGCCATAGAGGCAAGAATGTAACATCGTGCCATCTCATCAACCTTGACCCATTTGTCATATGCCTTAACCTGATCATCAGTGGCATCTTCATCAGGTTTTTCTGGGCACTCCTCAGTGATTACAAATTTGTAACTTTCAGCAGTTAGGACAATATCAAGGTTCCTTTTCCAGTCAACATAATTTGGTCCTTCTAACTTGTTTTGGTTCAAAATTGAGGTAAGTGGGTTGAATGAAGACATGGTTAATCTGATTGATAAGATGTTTACCCCATAAATTAAAATAGAACCAACTCAGATGGTGAGTAAACTTTTAATTTAATATTGATAAATATCACTTTTATAAACTCTAGTTTCATAGAATCAATATATAACTCAGTTGGAGAGTTAATACAATTAATCAAATAACTAGAGGCAAAACTACAGTAATCATCTATAATGAACTTATCCGATGTGGATGAAGACCTATGTCAACATATAAATTCATTATATTACTGTAAAACATGATTGGAAATCATGGGAATTGAACCCTACCATCACTGTTTTCTTAAGATTTTTTTTTAGTTAAAACAAATTCCAGAAAATAGAAAAATGGCCAAAACCCCATCTAAACGACCCTGAATGCCCAAAAAATAACGTACGTCATGAGCAAAGCTGATGAGTATTGCTCATTGGGTCGTTTTCGATGAACCTACCAAATTTGAGCTCAATCGTAGTTCGACAGAATTTCAGAATTCCAAATTCATGACATATTCGAAACATTTTGTTTTTGGTGTTTTTTTAAGGTTTTGATTATTTTGACTCATTCAAATCACATAATATACTTATGTATGTTAATTCATGATTTCAGAACTCAAAATAATATTATTATAAAATTACAGTGTCGTTTTCATATATAAAAATAACCGTTTTCATGGATCTAATACAATAAATATGGGAAAAGTATCACTATTTTCACCACTGTTCATACTTTATGTATATTAATCCATTATTTCAAAACTGAAATAATATTCAAAACGGTCACATTTTTATTAAATCAACACTGTTATCTCTTTAAAAAAAAAACGCAACAAAAACATGATAAAAATAGATTGTCATGAAATATAACACCATTATTTATGCATATGTATATTAATCCATAATTTCAGAATTAAAATACTAATTAAAACAGTCACATTTTTGACATAGAATAACCATACCAAAATAATATTGTATTTTATATGTTAATCTACTATTTTCATAGAATAATCATACCAAACATGTATCATTTAACAACACGTTTTAAATATTACTCTATTTATGATGTATTATATTATCTAGTTAGATGTAAGACGACGTCTGATGCCAATTATTAGAACATGCGCAGCGGAAGCAAGCATACAATTCAGGCATCTTATACATGTAAACTAGACAATGATATAATTACGAGATTAAAAACCACTAACCTCTTGAAAACGTTGCATAGGTCCTCCTCAGAGCAAGAATCCAGGACTGCAGTCTTTTGCTATGGTCCTAGTAAGACTTTGGACGAAATTGCTTTAAGTGGGCAAGAACAATACAACTCGAAAAAGGTCAGTTATTGGGTAAAAAATGTCTTCCTTATGTAGACTCGTTTTCCAACCAAAGAAGGCTCCAAAAACGTGTAGGATTCTGCTTGTGCAAGTAGAATCCTACTCTAACTCTACACGATGACTTTTCTCCCAAGTCATTTTTTACCCAAGTCAAGCCTAAGTTTTTGCTAGGTATAACAGAGACCACAAAAATAGTAAGAGGCTACCAATTATAGCATAATTCAGAAATTTGGATGAATTAATTCCTACTATAATTAATTGCAGTTTATTCCACTAAAAACTGCAATTGAATTCCTCAATATGAATTTCAAAAATTCACTAACACTTATTTTAACTCCCCATGTTAAGATCACAAATACCAGTTAATTAAATTAAATTACTGATAATTTAATTTAATCAACTAATTAAATCCTCTATAATTTTGCTTAAACTATTTCATGTGACGGATACAAAATCCATCGACTGGGTTTTCACATGAAAACTTATAAGCTTACATAAAAGGGTATCATCAAACTCAAAACCGAGTCATGAATTCTATCAACTAATTATTATTTCACAAATGCTATTCGTCATTGTCCAATCTATTAGGCATACACTAACTCTGAATAGAGTTGTACCTTTTGATTAATCAAAATAATAAACAAATCACATTGATCATAATAATTATATCAAGATTATGAGTATAAGCTCATTTAATGAATTAGAGAGAATGTTTTATATATATTCAGTACAAAAACATCTTTTCTCTACTTGGTCCGTTCAATATACACTAAGTATACTAGCACAAGAAGTCGGAGTAAAACCACTTCCATAATCAAGACAAATTATACTATAATCTTGTGCTACAATCATCAAGATATTTTGCCCAATAACATCTTCGATTGTGAACATAGTTTATTAATTATGAGAACCGGCAATTTAATCTTCTGTGCATGAGCTAGAACTCCATATACTAAATTGTCTACTACATAACTAAAGGACATACATATAACAAATGATCTATTTAAAATAATAATTTATTGAATTGAATACATTAAATAAATAATTGTTCTATAAAATATAAAATGCAATACTATGTGTAAACTACGGTTAATAGTGTATCCCAACAACTATTAGGTGAACTTGGTGGTCATTTGAATTTGGAAAGATCTCTCACTTCGTTTGTTTTTCTTTTTAATTAATTTTTTAATAACCCCCACCCTTTTCCAGAAGGACCAACAAGACAACAATGTTCTCTTTTATCGTGCAATAGACTCGAACTTCGACTTATCTATTTGCAGTGGAAGTGTTCAAACGTCGATTGTCAGCTTGGTGGTGATCTTCAAGTTATCGAGAACTTGGAATGAATCAGTATATCAATCAACATTTGCAGTAAGAGTACTTGGATCAAATTGACATTATAAATAGAGCGACCAGTTGATCCAAGCTCTTATAATAAGAACAAATTCTACTGTGGCTTGCAAAATTTTGGTGTTTTTTTCTAGCTATCTGATGAATAGGAAAGTTAGTATGAGTAACTATTTGTTGCTCCAAATATTTGAAGTTGGTCCACTGGTAGAGGGACAAAAACTATAACATACAACTATAGGGACCAAACTGCAATATAATTTAAAGCAGAACATTTGCGAAATCACCCTCCTCTCTCTCTAGTAGTGCCTCGTGCATTGTTCAGCTGACGGGAATGAGAAAGCATGTTTCTTTCTCGATTCTTCCACTCCAAAACCCTATTATTTTTTACTTTTCTGGATTTACTCGCTGCTCTTTAGTCGGTGACGCCGTCCATATCCCATGGCTGCTGCAATAGCATCTCCGGCGGCTATTGTTCGTTCAGGCCGCCGCCAGGATCAGACTTTCAGGTCTTTAGTATCAATCATCAGGGCCCCGTCTTCTTTCGCCGTTGTTCCCTTTCAAGTGTCGTCTTCTTCTATAAAGCTATGCTCTTTTCTCGACTATTCCCGTCTGACCAACGATGTGAGTTTTTTAAAAATTTATTATTACTATTTTTTCAACTCCTTATTTCTTCGCTCCCCTTGCTCGCACACACGCAGGCAGACATATACGTGTTGAGATGATGTTTACTGTTTAATTTGCATATGCGGTTTTACTGTTTAATTTGCATATGCGGTTATATCTATATAATTAGTTGAGATGATGTTTAATAAACTATATAATAGTGTATCGTGATCTTCTATTTGTTGAATCACTGCGTGTAAACTCTATTTCAAAGTGGAAATACTTATACTCTCGCATTCGTATTTTGAGGTTGAAGCAGCAACTTCAACTCTTTGTTATCGCCAGTCTATTGATCTCCTTGAATAAGTATTTATGCATTCTTCTGTGACATAAGAAATTGCTCTTAAGCCTTACATTTTGTTCAAGTTTAGTGCTTTCTTCAATTTTGCTGAATATTGCTGCGCTTTAGGATTTCCTTTAAGGCTAACGTTATAAGGTTCCGATGAACTTGAGCCTATGGCTTTGAGGAAAATGAGAAATGTAATTATTCCTCAAAGGTTCTTTTTGAAATGGAATCTTGCATTGGTTTATATTTTATGGTAATAGTTGCTAGTAGAATCTAGTATATATGCAAGTCCACCAAATGCATTGAGGCGCAGTAGTTGATTAGACACCCAGAGGTAAGACACTATTCTGCTGCAGGTCATGATATCACTCGGTCTTCAGCGCTTAGTTTTCATAGAAGAAAGTGAAATCATTCTCTTCTGGTATTTGAAAGAAGTCGAGAAAAAAGGAACCTGATATACCTTTGGAAGATTGAGAATGATAGATTGATTGGAAAATATCATTGGATAAAATGCTAGTATGTCATAAGTTCAAGTTCATTTGTTCTTTCGTTCTTCATAAGTTCAAGTTCATTTGTTCTTTCGTTCTTCTCCTTCTTCAGATAGCAAAACATTTCGGGTCACTCGAGCTCAACTTAAATATCTTGTGTTAGTCCCAGAGAGAAGAATCTAGAAATAAGAGAACCGCTAGATGAAAGGTTAAAAGAATTGGGTATTATCTTCAGATCCCTTTTCGCTGCTTTTAAGATCTCTTATTAATGTGGTCAGTTATCTTGAGCTCAAGTAACTATCCATCTTTCATTTCATATCCTTTGTTTTTGATATTTTCTCAGCATCAAATTTGGCAATGCTCTCATTTGCCATGGGGCTTACTATACAAGTCTCAGAGTTATTGGCCTTGTTTTCCTGAAAGTATTGGGCAAAATGAGCTTGGACCCGGCACTATTGTCAAAAGGGAATAACAATATTTTGTTTTTTGTCAAAAAATAAGTCATGCATGCCCTGGACAAATACCTTCTTCAAAGTATGTAACCTTTCTTTCTGGATGATCACCTAGAAGTGTTCCCGTTTCTTCTCCAAATTGCTTTTCTCTTCACTAATAATTGACGTCTGCAACCTTACATAAATCACCAGAGCACGATACATCCGTTAGTATGAGTCAAGAAGATAAAGTGATTTGAAATTGAGAAAGGATGGTAAAGGTAACTCTATTAACTTCTATTTCCTGCTTTATATCAGGAGAAATCGAAGTTTGTATTCTCGCGTTAAAGATGCTTACTTTTACCATTGATTGTTTAGAAGGCATCTAATTCTGTGCTTTCTTAACTTTATAAGTTGGCTTACATACAAAAAGGCACGATTATTGCCCTTGTGATAGCTAAATACTTTTGACATGTCTGCCTTACATGGAATTCTTGCTCTCCGGTGATAATGTGTTGTTTGGGCAAACATTTGGATTAGATGTTTGGAAATGTTTGGAAACAGAGTTTGCATTGTGTGGAAGTCCTAATTAACTTTACTACTGAGTCGCTGTGAAGTTCATAAGGTGTGTTTTATCATATTTGCATATGGTGAATGATGACCCCTCGCTTCGCATTTCTTCATTGCTTTAAGCGAAGAAGATGTGCTTTTATTAATAATGTGTCCCATGATGGAAAAAGTCATATAGACGCTGAAATGGATGAGTATGATTTTTTGTTGATAGCTTTCTGAATTTTGTAATGGTTTATCCTTAGTTGTTAATTTTTCCGATTTCCTTTTGCATTCCTTTGTTCTAGCTGGAGCTGGTGGGTCCAAGAATGTGGTTATGAATAAGTTTGTTCTGATCATCTAGTTCTAGTGGATGCTGTGAATTAGAAGTTGTATTAGCATCTTGTTGGTTGGGATAATAGAACCTTGGATGCTATTCTGGGTTTTACTAAGGCAATTTAAGGCTGTTGCCTAAACCAAAAGATTTAATCTGACATAAGTGTATCCAAAATGATAAGATACTATAAGACGATAAGTGTTGTAGTTAGGTCTAAGAAACTGTCAATATTATCCCATTTGGACATCTGAAATGTCCTCATTCTCAGCTCCAAATCAACCCAATGTTCAAATTTTATACTACTGTCCATTGTCTATTGACACTGGGAGCACATATCCTTGAAACAGTAATTTGGCTTTCTTTTAAGTGGTCATTAGTTCTTATTGCTCTCGTCGTTGCATCACATGAATAAAGATACTTCAAAGCTTGTCAACATTGAGTGTATGGGAAGTTTATGCAGAGTAATCTATTATGAGGAAATGCGACAAAGTGCTTGAAGGTTATTGATTTTTTTCTCATGATTTGTGACCCTTCTCTCTTTTTGCCTAAGATCTAACAAATAAAGGCAAAATGCAAGTTGAAGATTGTGTTCCTAGAATAGTTTGATGTTTTTGGTCTATTGTCACGCGATCCTTAGCTTTAATGGTTGCCAACATCGCATTTCCTGGACTAAAAATTGGTTCAAGTCCAGTATCAGACTATCAGTTGCACTTAAATAAAAGTGGTTTCCTGATACCTTCTTGCTATTAGGGATTATTGACAAGCTTCAACGCCAAAGGTCCTCACCTTCTGCAAAGGCCTCTGTGTTCTGTATCTGGTGAAATTGAAGGTTGCAAGGAGCGCGATGCCAAGAAACACAGGCTAGAATATGCCATGGAAGTAAAATCTGGCGAATCAACCAGTAGGCATGTATTATATATCCAAAACTCAGTCTCATCTGGACGGAAGAAGATATTGAGAAAGGAAAGGAACCCCAAAAATCTCAACAGTAGTGCATCACGGAAGAACAGAGTCGAATATTTTCAGGTTATCAGATATCCTCTGATCACCGAGTCTACAATGGGGAATATACTACGTCACAATACTTTGGTTTTTGTTGTTCACGAAGATGCTGACAAGAAGAGCATAAGGGATGCTGTAAAGAAGCTGTTTAAGATTGAAATGAAGAAAATAAATACATCGATCATGCCTGATGGAACAAAGAAAGCATATGTTGTGCTGATACCGAACCATAGTGCTATAGATGTGGCAAAGAAAATCAAAGCCATCTAAAGATTTATTTTCTGTCTTCCTTTCCATGCCAATCTGGCTGTTATATAAGGTGTTGGAGATAGAAACTACCAGCATATGAGTTGTGTTCTGGTGATTTTATGCTGCAATGTTATAGTTTTCGTAGGTACATGTGTTAGTTGTACCTTATTAATTTTGGCAGTTGTCAGAGAAGTAATAGTGCTCAAACATTGTTGTTAAGCTAAATTTCCTGTATGGAATATACATCTTGGTTTAATGCCCTCCTATTTACCCAAAAAGGTGGGGGGAAATCATAATTTGTGGGAAATTTTTGCTTACAAGTTCATCTCCAAATTCTAGCTAAAAAGAGTGCCAAATTATGATCATTTTCCTAGTTTAGCTTGGACTGTAGGTTTGTAAATATTGAGTAAATGAAGCCATTTGACACTTGGCTTTGACTTGGGAACGATATTTTATTTTATTTTCTTGAATTCATGGTAAATAAATGAACTAATGCCAACATTAGTTGGAGAAGATGGTGACATATTGCAGAAACTATTCTGTTTTATTTCTGTCATTGCAGATACTACGCTGATTGTATATAAATTGTAAAAGAAATCAAGAAATTTGAAAACCAAGATATACCGGGTAAAATACTTTTTAATATATTATATATACGAAAATATTCCAAAGCGCGAAAGCATAACAAGTCCATTGGCACTTGTCTTAATTTTATCATTTAGTCGAAGATCTGGTGGATTCTACTTTATGAACAATGATCAATTGATCACCTCTGGGGCCTGATGGACCTATCTTAGATATTCCACAGCAATTCTGCTGACCGACCCCTTAATCCTCCTCAATCTCTCTTCTTTTGAAAATTTTCTCTTGATTCCTTGGTATATTTGGAAGTCAAGGTTAGATGTCTTCTCTCTGATTTTTTTTATTTTTATTTTATGATATCATATTGTTCTAACAAGCTCTTAGTTATGCAGAAGTTACAAAATATCCTCGAGCTATGAAGCTTTACAAAATTGCTGCGTCACTAATCTATTATTTCTTAAAAGTACTCCTCCATTGAAATTTCTTGAAGTGCTTTCTCTAGCTATGCAAATTTGATTTTATTAAAGCTAAAATTACTAGGATTTCTCTTGCACGTTATATATGGACGATCAGTTACTCAAATCGAATATGCGTAGACGATATTCATAAGCTACTTCCCAAATTTGGAGACTTCCACTTATAAATTAAAGATTCTTGAGGGGAACCAGGAAAAAATTGGAATGCAGCACTTGTAAAAGTACTTCTCAAAATATTACTATGATGTGACTCCTCTCAAATCGGAAAATTAAAGCTAAACATGAAAAGAGTAAGAATTACAAGCTGATATTTGTGCCTTTTATCTCATCTTAATAAACTTAGGGGTGAAGAAATGAAGAGCCATGTTTACTTCGAAACCCTTGATACCTTTTTCTGATATGGGAAAGGAAATTCCTTTACAGAGAAATCTCTGGTTGTTCACCTGTCTTATTCTATTTGCATAAATTGATTTAGTAATATACTACCCTCTTACCCACCCAGAACTTTTTAAAAAAGAAAGAAAAATAGAACGTTAACCAAAAAAATGGAGTAAAAAAGAGTTAGTCCCACAAGTTAATTAGTTCATAGCTATAGGCTATAGCTAGCGGAAAAGAGTATGTATCCACAAAAAGTTACACCTTCTAATCCAAATTAATAAGTTTTATTTGCTCTCTATTTTAAGTTGTCCTAGAACTCTGTCCATTTTCATTAGTGGGAAATTTCTTCCTTACACTTATTAATATTTTTCCTAATTATTTGGTTTTCCAAAATTTACTTTGGAAATAACTTTTTGTTCAAAGTACTGTCCCAAATCTTTATAAAAGCAAACTTTTTCTATATTTGGCCAACTTTTATGTAAATAAAATTAAAATTTATTATTAATTTAGAAAACACATGCAATCTAAATGACTCACTTGAATTGGGATAGAGGGAGCATTTAACTAAGTTTTATATATAGACTATAGTCTATGACATAGTTTCATTATATGAACTAGTCCTGATGTCCCATATTAAATAGGTGTCTAAGGCCTCATTTGTTTGCACTTAATGAAGGTCTCAATCTTAATCATTCAGATCTCAGATATTAAGCGCGTTTGTTTTTAAAGTATGAATCTTAATTATGCAGATCTTAATTATTAAGTGTATTTATTTTTTTACTTCACAACCACCTTAATGGGTTTGAATAGGTCTGTATTATTAAGATCTGTAACAGAGACTTAATTTCATTAAGATGTTATCATACATATTCATTATTAACTACCGTCACCGCCTACCATTATCAACTACCACCATGCCACCCATTACCACCATACTCAACCACCACCACCATCCTCAATCATAGCCGCCACCATTATCGACTACCACCACCTATCATCCCCACCACTCCTACCACCATCATTCTCAACGACAACCAACACCCATCCACCTTAACTATCACAACTAACCACCCCATCACCATCAACAACCATAGCTGGCACTGCCCATCATTATAAACTACCACCACCCACCACACTACTAGAAATTCGACAAAAACCGACCAAGGTCGACCGACCAACTTTGGTCGGTCAAAAAACCGACCAAAGTTGGTCGGTTTTTCAAAATATTTTTTTTTTAAATTTTTGTTTACGAAACCGACCAACTTTGGTCGGTTTTCTTTGACGCAAAAATACGGGAAACTATTTTTGAGTCCTGTAAAATTTATATTTCAAGAAACCGACCAACTTTGGTCGGTTTTTCAATTAAAATAAATAAAAATTAATATTAAAAAAATCGACCAAAATTGGTCGGTTAATTCGGCCGGACATTTAAAAAAATCGACCAACTTTGGTCGGTAAATTTACTTTTTAATAAAACCGACCAACTTTGGTCGGTTATTTTCGTGCGAAAATACAATTAAAGAGTATAAATCAAATAAAAGACAGTCTTAAAACAAAATGTACCAATGGTCTAGTGGTAGAATAGTATCCTGCCACAGTACAGACCCTGGTTCGATTCCCAGATGGTGAATCTTTTTATTACACAATTAAAATACCGACCAACTTTGGTCGAAAAAAACCGACCAACTTTGGTCGGTTTTTTTTGCAATATTTTTTTTTTTGAATTTAATTGACCGACCAAAGTTGGTCGGTAATTTCCGACCAACTTTGGTCGGTATGCCTTTCCGACCACAAAAATACCGTCCACACTTAAATGGTCGCATTTTGGTCGGTTTTTGGCCATTACCGACCAATGTTGGTCGATTTTTTTATCGGTTTTTACCGGATTTCTAGTAGTGCCACCATCTTCCTTAATTACAACTACCACCACCACCACTCGCCATTATTAACTATCACCACCCACCACCACCATCCTCAATCATAATAGCTACCACTACCAATCACCACTAGCTACTACCCTAAACTACCACCATCAATCAAATCTACCACCAACCACCGCTTTTAGTCGGCATTCACAAGCACTACCGTTAGCCATCACCACCAACAACTATCATATTTTAAAAAACTATATATTTTAGTGATGGAATATTAGATTAATTAGTATTTTATTTAAATTTTATGTTTATTAATTTTTAAATAAACGTAAATTTTATACATTCAGATGTTAAAAATCAAACAGTCTTAATCACTTAGTATTCAGATCTTAATACACATCTTAACATTCAGATGTGTATTCAGATGTCTTAATCTTAATACACATCTTGATATTCAGACGTGTATTCAGATTCAGACGTCTTAATCTTAAAAAAAACAAATGAGGCCTAAGTTCATTCCGGTCGGATTTGACCTACATTTTGTTATAGTGACCTTACTAATTACTACGTATAATAGTATTATTTATTAAGTAGAATAAAGGTCTGTCAGAATGATTACGTCTTCGTTCAATCGACCTGTAATAAGGGCAATTTGATAGCCATTTCAAAATTTTGGCTGACAAAATCAAAATTTTCCTTTGGAATCATGTTAGAGACATATTCCAATGATATTGAATATTTTTGTAGAGAGCATATGCTTTAAAGTAAATCACGAGTTTCACGTGCAAGCTATGTGGGAAAATTTTATCCCTAGCGATCATAGGTAATAATGTCTCTAAATAACTAGCCAAAAATTAAGTGACACCTATTTTATTTCTTTTAATAAAAGAGAAACAAATTACATCAAGGACGTTGTTCCTTAGGTAACCAATATTTTCGCATAGGTTTTGCATAATCGTATAGGTGATGCAATGATGATATATTGATCTAAGGGTCTGAGAAGAAAATAAAGAGGAAAATAATTGTAGCAACAACAAAAACAAATCTAACCATTTTTTTATTTGTAACGGAGATGCTTTTTTTAAAGCATTTTCACCCTTATACAAGAAAGCAAGCAGAAAAAATAAAATTGAACAAAAAGAAACAATCGTTACTCGTTCAAACTAACTTTTCTTTTATCGCTTAATTCTTTATCGATGGTGTTTTATTATATTTATACCCTTACGTGGGGAATATCCGTGGCACCTAGAGGTAAAATACTCCTCAACTTGCGCACTAGAAAACCAAAATTTGTTCATTGTAATAATGAATCCACACTTTTGGAGAAAGGGAAATGAAAATGGGAATGACATATACAACTTTTATGTTGTGGAATGATTGGATTAGGTTTCAAATCAAAACATCACAGTCAAATGCTTAAAAGCAATAAATAAGATGTGGTCCACCCGATATTTATTGTAGGACTTTATCCTGATCTGATCGATTAAAATATGGTTAATTAGGTGTAATGACTAAAGTCTAATTGATAAAGTAAGAGGTTATTTTCTGAAATAACAGTTAAGTAACTTCTCACTTGATAAAACTTGAGAAATAAACCTAATTACTGTAGTATTTCCATCAAGAGCTTGAGAGAAAAATGGGCGACGGGAGAGAAAACTTATTGTCATGGCCGAAGAAATTGAAGCAATATATTTCTCTTACGGCAAAGGGCAAATATATCTCTCTATTTTTGAAAATGGTTTAAGAATACCCCTTGTTATACTATTGGGTTATCTATACCCCTACAGTCATACTTTGAGATGCAAATATACCCCTCATTTAAATAGAGGGACATGTGTAATCGTCTCGTTGGTCAATTCTAAATATCTCCTAATTAATTAAAAAGACTCATTACCCATACCCAAAAAATATTTTTTTTTTGTAAAAACTGAAAAAAACTAAAAACAATTTTTTACTAAAAATGAAAAAAAAGAAAATGTTTTTTTTTCCAGTTTTTACAAAAAAACTGCTTTAAAAAAACTGAAAAATATTTTCTAAAACAATATTTTTGTAAAAACTAAAAAAGAAAAACTGAAAAATAATTTTCTAAAGCAATTAAAAACTAAAAAAAACTGAAATATTTTTAACTAAAAACTGAAAAAAAAGAAAATATTTGTTTTTTCAGTTTTTACAAAAATATTGCTTTAGAAAATTACTCTTTAGTTTTTTTTTTTTCAATTTTTATAAAAATATTATTTTAGAAAATATTTTTCAGCTTTTTTTAAAGCAGTTTTTTTGTAAAAACTGGAAAAATAAATATTTTTGTTTTTTCAGTTTTTAGTAAAAAACAAAATTCAGTTTTTTCAGTTTTTACAAAAATAATTGCTTTAGAATTTTATTTTCAGATTTTTTTATTTCAGATTTTACAAAAATATTGTTTTAGAAAATATTTTTCAGTTTTTTCTAAAGCAGTTTTTTTGTAAAAAGTGAAAAAAAAATATTTTCGTTTTTTTCAGTTTTTAGTAAAAATAATTTCAGTTTTTCCAGTTTTTACAAAAAAAAATTGCTTAAAAAAATTATTTTTCGGGTATGGGTAATGGATCTTTTTAATTAATTAAGAGATATTTAGAATTGACCAACATGATGATGACACGTGTCTTTCCGTTTAAATGAGAGGTATATTTGAACCCAAAGTATGACTGTAAGGGTATAGATAACCCAATAATATAACGAAACGAAAGGTATTCTTAAACCATTTTCGAAAGTAGATGAGTATATTTGTCCATATGCCGTTTCTGATATCAAGAAGCGTACATAAATTCAGTTACGTACATCTCCTTGATTAAAATATTCTTATAAAGTAGTAATTTTTAATGAAATTCGCATAGAAATTTATGGTTCTAATTAAGCTATGGTTAGGATTAATTATCTTAGACTGTTAATGATTGCTACATCTAAAATCATGAAATTCTCACTATTACGTCATGCGTCTCTTCATTATTATACTATAAAGCTCCCATCTGCTTTCGTACTTAATCCAAATGCCCCTAAAGTTTTATTTAAGGAAAAGAGCAAGGATACATACATCACACATTGAAAGCAACATATTCGCCGTCCTTTGGTTAATACTCCCATCGTTCACTTTTATTTGTCTACTATACCAAAAAAATATATTTTTATTTTTACTTAACCGCTATACTAAATCAAGAGAAATATAATTTCTTTTTCCTATTTTAACCTTATTATTAACTACTCATCCCCCAAATTATTTCCCAATACTTTTGAAAATGCAATCATTATTATGGTAAAATTGTGAAATGCATACTTTATTTTTTTTTAAGAGAATGCAAAGTCAAAAGTGGACAATTAAATATGGGGTGTTGATGGTACGCTAGAAATATGAGTTTTTGGCTACTTTGCACCTTTTATTTGCTACACTTTAATTGTATTTGAGCTAAAATATGGATAATTTATACTCATTACGTATTTTCTAATGTGTAGGTTGTGATTCCAAGTTAAGGTATATTTTTGGAGCTAAAATAGTTATTAAAGGACTTTGAAGTCTGAGTAAAAGTTCAAGGGTTAAATTGAGATTGCGTTCGAGGTCGAAAACTGAGTATGTACAAGGAAAATAAAAGAAAAAAAGTTACATAGAGATAAAATAGTGCTGGCACATTGGGCAGGCCAATGTAAGTCACCTGGTGACTATGCAATTCAATGTTGTAGCAGAAGGCAACAAAACCAAAGCCTTTGATGATGAGGCTTAATATCACATGCCTAATGACGTGAATGACTAGGAGTTGGAAAAAATTCCATGAGGCAATAACTTTGCCAATTTTTCTCAAGACTCCTACTAAGGCGACGCACTGTGCGACACTCACCCCGCCGCGTCTTCACAAAATATGCATGCATCTTCAAGTGTTGAGTTCTCTAGAAATCTTCACTGCTGCCTCGCATGGCGCGTCACTCTATGCGGCGCGC
Source organism: Nicotiana tomentosiformis (assembly GCF_000390325.3). Lineage (NCBI taxonomy): Eukaryota > Viridiplantae > Streptophyta > Magnoliopsida > Solanales > Solanaceae > Nicotiana > Nicotiana tomentosiformis. The sequence continues at coordinate 108,282,354 of NC_090813.1, forward strand.
CTATGCATATTTTACATAGACACTTTCTATTTCTGCTAAAAAGGGTATTTTCATCCAAAATTTATTGGAGGATGGCTTAAATACACGAAAAAATACCATTTTTAGACTTTTGACACATTTTCGACCTAAGGAGGCCAAGGAGGCTAAGGAGGAGTTGGAAGAACACAAGCACAAGGATTTCATCATTCCTTCCTCACTAAGATCCGGGTTTGGATTGGATTTATGTTTTCCTATACTTTAGTTAAATTTGTGAAGTACTTCTCCATGTCTATGTGTCACGACCCAATTCTCCCTCCGTAAGATGTCGTGACGGCGCCTAGTCTCTATGACTAGGTAAGCCTAACAAAAATGCAGAAATAAATAAATGGAAGGAAAACTTAACAACTAATAACAATAGATAACTGATAATAATGCCGCTCAGCATGTACAATAACCAACACTCTAGTAATACACGGTATTCCCAAAACGCGAAACATCATAAGTCACAAGCTACATAAGAAAACTAGAATCTCTATACATCAGAGTCTAATAAAAGAAATACGGAAAGTAGATGACATAGAAGAGAATAGAGGGGGACTCCGAGGTCTGCGGACGCGGCAGATATATTTTGAAGTCTCCGTATAATAGCAAGCACTCTCAACTAGTAGCGGGGCTGATAAGAAATACCTGGATCTACACACAAAACATGTGCAGAAGAGTAGCATGAGTATACCACAACGGTACCCAATAAGTGCCAAGCCTAACCTCGGTAGAGTAGTGACGAGGTCAGGTCCGGACCCTACTGGTATATAATAATAGGACAAATGATATAATAAACATGAAGTAAAAACGGAGAAGACAACAACATATATTCACAAAGCAATAACAACATCGCACAATGATATAATAACAGGGGCGCTACCGAGATACCGTCTCGTTGTCCCAAAAGTAAATATACAGGTTCCAAAAGTAAATATGCAGGGAGAACTCTCGAGGAACCGCCTCGTACTCTCAAAAGTAAATATGCAGGGAGAACTCCCGAGGAACCGCCTCGTAGTCTCAAAAGTAAATGTGCAGGGAGAACTCCCGAGGAACCGCCTCATAGTCTTAAAGTAAATATGCAGTACAAGGGGATCTCCCGAGTAAACGTCTCGTCATCCCAAAGTAAATATGCAGTACAGGGGGATCTCCCGGGATACCGCCCCATAGTCCCAAAATAAATACGCAACTCAAACAAATGAATATAACAGTTACAACAAGAAAACCTAAAATTTAGGCTAAGTGCAAGTCAAGAAAGAAACAAGACTTACTAAACATGCTGCAAAGAGTTCAAATAGGTAATTAGGACAAGTAGACATGTTATTCTAGGCTAACAGGATAACTACACATGCTAGTATACTCAGATAAGATGAAAACAGGCTATTACTCAATAAAAATAATGATTTATCAACAATAGCCCGTGTGCGCAATCGTCACCTCGCGTACACGACACTTACATATCATAACAACACCAAATCCTAAGGGAATTTCTCCCACACAAGGTTAGGCAAGCCACTTACCGCAGGCGCGAAACACCAGAACCAGCAATGCACCAGATTTTCCTAAGTCCAAATTTCTTCCCGTTAAGCATACGAAACACACCCGAGGCCCCCGGGACCTCAGCCAAACATACCAACCAATCCTAAAACACCATACGAACTTAGTCGAGCCTTCAAACCACGTCTAACAACACCAAAATCATGAATTAAGCACGGATTCAAGCCTAAGAATTTAAAATTTTCCAAATTCTACAAACGACGCCGAACCACATCAAATCTAGTTCGAATGACCTCAAATTTTACACACAGGCCACAAATGACATTACGAACCTACAACCACTTTCGGAATTCCATTTCGAGCTCGATATCAAAATTTTCACTATCGGCCGAAATCGCCGAAAAACTAACTTTTGCCAATTCAAGCCTAAATCTACTACAGACCTCCAAAACACATTCCGGACGTGCTCCTAACCCCAAAATTACTCAACGGAGCTAACGAAGTCGACGGAATTCCATTCCGGATCCATTTTCACACAGTTCCGACTACAGTCCAAACTCTAAGGCTTAAACTCACAACTAGGGACTAAGTGTCCAAAAACTCTCTGAATTCCATAACCAAACACTCCGGAAAATCCCAAAAGCAGAAACAAATATGGGAATATAAGATATTAGGGGATCGGGGCTCAAATTCTCAAAACGACTGGCTGGGTCGTTATATCCTCCCCCTTTTAAAACAATCATTCGTCCTCGAACGAGTATAAAGACATACCTGAAACTGTGAAAAGATGATGGTACTGGCTGACATATCTTGCTCGGTCTCCCAAGTCGCCTCCTTGACCGACTGACCCCTCTACTGGACCTTTACTGAAGCAATATTCTTTGACCTGAGCTTTCTAACCTGCCTGTCCAAAATGGCTACTGGCTCCTCAACATAAGATAGATCTTTGTCCAACTGGACTGAGCTGAAATCCAATACATGAGTCGGATCACTGTGATACTTCCGGAGCATCGACACGTGGAATACCGGGTGAACTCTTTCTAGGCTGGGAGGCAAGGCAAGCTCATAAGCAACCTCCCCAACTCACTGCAATATCTCAAAAGGACCAATAAACCTCGGGATCAGCTTTCCCTTCTTCCCGAACCTCATGACACCCTTCATAGGCGATACCCGAAGCAAGACCTGCTTACCAACCATAAATGCCAAATCAAGAACCTTACGGTCTGCATAACTCTTCTGCCTGGACTGGGCTGTGCGAAGTCTCTCCTGAATCACCTTCACCTTATCCAGGGAATCCTGGACCAAATCCATACCCAAAAATCGGGCCTCGCCCGGCTCAAACAATCCCATTGGGGACCAGTACCTCCTACCACACAAAGCCTCATACAGTGCCATCTGAATGCTGGACTGGTAACTGTTGTTGTAAGCGAACTCTGCAAGTGGCAAGTATTGGTCCCATTACCCCCTGAACTCCATCACACAGGCACGAAGCATATCCTCAAGAATCTGAATCGTGCGCTCGGACTTCCCGTCCGTCTGAGGGTGAAAGGTTGTGCTCAACTCCACCCTAGTACCCAACTCCTGCTTTACGTCTCTCCAAAACCGTGATGTGAAACTGTGTACCTCTGTCTGAAATGATGGATACTGGAATACCATGAAGGCCCACCCGGCCTCTGATGCTTATATTTAACCTGCTGACAGCTGAGACACTTGGCCACAAACCCAACTATATTCTTTTTCATCCTCCTCCACCAGTAGTACTGTCTCAAATCCTGATACATCTTCGTGGCACCGGGATGAATGGAGTACCGCAAGTTGTGGGCCTCCTCGAGAATCAACTCCTGAAACCTATCTACATTGGGCACACAGATCCGGACCTACATCCTCATCACACCGTCATCGCCAATAGTCGCATCTCTGGCATCACCTCGCTGAACCCTGTCCTGAAGAACTAGAAGATGAGGATCATCATACTGGCGATACCTGATATAGTCATAAAGAGAAGACCAAGCAACCACACAAGCTAATACCCGGCTAGGCTCTGAAATATCCAATCTCACGAACTGGTTGGCTAAGGCCTGAACATCCAAGGCGAAGGGCCTCTCAGCTGCTGGAAGATATGCCAAACTCCCCAAACTCTCTATCTATTTCAACTTACAGCAACACTGGAGTGGTACGATTTTATTGACTTTTAGCTCTCACCTTTATTTCGTAATAGTTCATATCATTGCCTGTGAGAATCGCATTTTTGGTTTATTTAGGTGCGGAATTTGTACGCTTAGGGTTTTATGCAATCTTCTTATTATAGTGAATTCATGATTTGAGTTGTCACTTGGCTTGAAGTCCTGATCCAGCGTCTCAACTCCTTTTCCTATTGAGAATTTTCTGTTGCTCAGTATGATGCAGATTTTATTTAGCTATGGAGAAACAACTATTCGCCTATCATAAATTTTAAGATGTTAGGGCCTTTTCTTAGGTGCGTTTTGAATTTTTTATTCTAAAATAACAGTGCGTAAATTTAAACTTTAATTACAAAACATAAAAGTTGGATAATGTTGTTTTGGCCTTCCCCTGGTGGTATAATATAGTGATATCATAATCTTTAAGTAGCTCCAACCACCTCCGCTGACGCAAATTAAGGTCCTTCTTCCTGGACAAGTACTGCAAACTCCGGTGGTCAGTGTAAATCTCACAGGGAAAACCGTACAAATAATGACGCCAGATCTTCAGGGCGTGAACAATAGCTGCTAACTCGAGATCATGAACTGTATAATTCTTCTCATGCACCTTCAACTGTCTAGACGCGTAGGCAATCACCCTACCGTTCTGCATCAATACCGCTCCAAGGCCAATCCTCGAGGCATCACAATAGACAGTGTAGGACCCCGAACCTGTAGGCAATACTAATACTGGGGCTATAGTCAAAGCTGTCTTGAGCTTCTGAAAGCTCTACTCACACTCCTCGGTCCACCTGAATGGAGCACCCTTCTAGGTCAGCCTGGTCATAGGTGCTGCAATGGATGAAAATTCCTCCACAAAGCGACGGTAATACCCCGCCAAACCAAGGAAACTGCGAATCTCCATAGCTGATGACGGTCTAGGCCAACTCTGCACTGCCTCCACCTTTTTTGGATCTACCTTGATCCCATCACAAGACACTATGTGGCCCAAGAATGCCACTGAATCAAGCTAGAATTCACACTTAGAAAATTTTGCATACAATTTCTTCTCCCTCAAAGTCTGAAGCACGGTCCTCAGGTGCTGCTCATGATCTTCCCAAGACCAGGAATATACCAGGATGTCGTCAATAAACACAATGACGAAGGAATCAAGATAAGGCTAGAATACACTGTGCCTCAAATGCATAAAGGCTGCGGGGGCATTGGTCAGCCCAAATGACATGACAAGAAACTCATAGTGACCATATCTGGTCCTCAAAGCAGTCTTCGGGATGTCCGGCTCCCGAATCTTCAACTGATGATAGCCAGGAAGCAAGTCAATATTGGAAAACATCCTGGCACCCTGTAACTGATCAAATAAATCATTGATGCGAGGCAAGGGATACCTGTTCTTTACTATAACCTTGTTCAACTGCCGATAATCAATACACATACGCATAGAACCATCCTTCTTCTTCACAAATAAGACCGGAGCACCCAAGGTGAAACTCTGGGCCTGATGAAACCCTTATCAAGCAACTCCTACAACTGCTCCTTTAACTCCTTCAACTCAGGAGAAGCCATACGGTAAGGAGGAATAGATATGGGCTGAGTGCCCGACAACAAATCAATGCCGAAATCAATATCTTTGTCGGGCTGAATACCCGAAAGATCAGCTGGAAATACATCTGGAAAGTCCCTCACTACTGGAACTGACTCAATTGTAGGGGTATCAATACTGACATCTCTCACATAGGCCAAATACGCATCATACCCCTTCTCAACCATTCGCTAAGCCCTAAGAAATAAAATAACCCTGTGGGGAGTATACTCTAAGGTACCTCTCCACTCTAATCTCGGCAAACCTGGCATAGCCAGCGTCACGGTCTTAGCGTGACAATCAAGAATAGCATAATGGGGCAACAACCAGTCCATGCCTAAGATAACATCAAAATCTACCATACTGAGTAATAACAAATCGGCTCTGGTCTTAAAACTACTAAGAGTAATCAAACACGACCGATATACACGGTTCACAATGAGAGAATCTCCCACGGGAGTAGATACATAAACAGGGGAACTCAAAGAATCCCAAGATATCCCCAAATGTGGAGCAAAATAAGAGGACACATATGAATACGTGTAGCCTCGGTCAAATAATACTGATGCATCCCTATGACAGACATGGACGATACTTGTGATGACTGAATCTGAAGAGACGGAATCTGAACGGGCTGGAAGGGCATAGTACCTGGTCTGGCCTCCCCCTCTAGGGCGACCTCAATCTCTCCGACCTCCACCTCGAGCTGGCTGAGGAGGTGGGGTGGCATTTGGTGCTAGAAGAATGGCCGGAGGACCCGATGGAGCACGTGGAGGCTGATAAGTCTGTGTAGGTGCACCCCTCCTGGCTCTGGGGCAATCTCTAACCAGGTAACGAGTGTCACCATACTCAAAACAACCTCTCGGAGGACGCGGCGGCTGAGACTGACTTGGACTTGGCCTGCTGGACTGGCCGGTGATAGCACCTCGAGTAGGACGCACACTGGATACTGGCGGTGCATAATAGGGTTCCTGAGGTCTAGGAGGAGCTGGAACACCGCTGGCTGCTGGAAGAGCTAAATGAACAGGGCGACTCACAAAACCCCTACCATAGCGTGCGGTTGGTGCACGAGCTCCTGAATAATGACCAGTCTCTCGAGACCTCTTGGCCTCTCTCTCCTCTCTGTCCCGGGCAAACATGCCCTCCACTCTCCTGGCAATGCTCACTGCCTGCTGATAAGTGATATCCATCTCCAACTCCCAGGCCATACTGGTCCGAAAATTGGGGTGGAGTCCCTCAATGAAGCGACGAACCCTCTCTCTGACTGTAGCAACCAGAGCCGGTGCATGGCGAGCTAACTCACTAAAATGGACTGCATACTCTGACATAGTCATAGCACCCTGGCGCAACTACTCAAACTCTGCGTGCCAAGCGTCCCTGAGGCTCTGAGGAACATATTCACGCAAGAATATCTCTGAAAACTGAGTCCAAGTGAGTGAGGCTGCCTCATCCGGACTACTCAGCTCATAGGCATGCCACCACGGATATGCCGCTCCCCTTAGCTAGAAAGCGATGAAAGAAACCCCACTCGTCTCCACAATGCCCATAGTGCGGAGAATACGATGACACTCCTCAAGAAAACCCAAAGCATCATCTGAAGATAGTCCGCTGAAAGTAGATGGGTGGTACTTCTTGTACCTCTCACTACCCTGATCTCATGCTGAACCAGAGCCATTGGGAGCATAGGAATATACTCTAGGGCCTGATCAACCAAGACCCTCTGCTCAGGAGTGCGGGCTATGGGAGTCTGTGCCCCTCCCCCGGCCTGAGATGTAGCGGGAGCTATCGGAAATTGTCCAGCCTGAGCCAGAGTGTTGAACATGCTCAAAAACTGAGCTAAAGTCTTCTGGAAGGCTGGAGTAGCAATAGGGATCTCCGGTGCTGGCCCTCCAGCTGGAGCTGCTGGGGGCTTCTCTGACGCAGCTCTCGCAGGTGCTCGGGCTGCACCGCGTGGTTGTCCTCTACCCCGACCCTAGCCTCTGGCGGCTCTGACAGGGGGCCCAGGTGCCTGATCGTCGGTCCTCCCAGTACGGGCCCTCACCATCTGTGAGAAAGAATAGAATAGAATCTTAGAATTTATGGTATCAATAACTCGCACGACAAGGAAATCAAAGAACTATGATTGTTCTTAACAGTTACATAGCCTCCTGAAGATAAGTACGGACGTCTCCACACTGATCCGTGAGATTCTAATAAACCGACTTGTGACTCGCGACTCCTATGAACCTAGTGCTCTGATACCAACTTGTCACGATCCAACTTAACCCTCCGTACGGTGTCGTGATGGTACCTAGTCTTTATGACTAGGTAAGCCTAATATTACAAAAAATATAAAGAAAACACAACATCTTAAAGATAAACAATATATTATGAATAGCCAAGAGTAGTACCACTCGACATACACAAAATAATTTTTCTAAGACCCGGAATATCACTAAGTCACAAGCTGCTATAATCTATGTAGCTCTATACAAAAGTCTGAAGATAATAAAGAAAGTCTATAGGCGAGGGAGTAGAAGGGGACTCAGAATATCTGCGGACGCAAGCAGAAGTACCTTGAAGTCTCCTAAAATCAGCAGCACGCACTAACCCCAAGGTTGATAGCTCGTACCTGGATCTGCACACGAAAACATGTGCAGGAAAGGGCATGAGTACACCACAATGGTACCCAGTAAGTGCCAAGCCTAACCTCGGTCGAGTAGTGATGAAGTCAGGTCAAGGCCCTACCTGAGTAAATATAATAAATTAAACAGTAAAAGATATAAGCAAAATTTACGGTAACGCAGTTAAAGAAATTCTCGAAAATTTAACAGTTAAGGGAGCCCTCGGCTCAAAACAAAGTAACACAATGGGGAATCTCCCGGGATACCGTCCCATAGTTTCGAATGAATATGCAGTACACGGGGATCTCCCGGAATACGTCCATAGTCCCAAAGTAAATATGCAGTGCTGAGGGATCTCCCGGAATACGTCCGTAGTCCTAAAGTAAATATGCAATGCTGGGGGATCTCCCAGAATATGTCCGTAGTCCCAAAGTAAATATGCAGTGCTGTGGGATCTCCCGGAATACGTCCGTAGTCCCAAAGTAAATATGCAAGACAGGGAGATCTCCCGAAATACGTCCGTAGTCCCAAAGTAAATATGCAGGACAAGGGGATCTCCCAAAATACGTCCGTAGTCCCAATTTAAATATGCAACGCAAGATGAAATGGAAAGTATGGCATCGAGTTATACAGTTTATACTGAACACAGACAAGGAAAATAGGGATTTAACTAAGCATGGCGCACAGAATGTCAAATAGGCAGTTAAAACACGTAAGTATGCTTTTCTAGTCTAAACTAAACAATTAAGCATATTAGTACAATTTAATAAGAGGAACAATTTATGATTAAAAAAGGATAAATGGGATTTTTGCAATAATAGCTCGTGTACGTACTTGTCACCTCACGTACTCGGCGCTCACACACCAAGTAATATCGAAATATCCTAAGGGGAAAGTCCCCAACACAAGGTTAGGCAAGCCACTTACCTGGAACCGCTCAAATCACCTCGATAACACGTTCTTGCCACGAGTATCCGACTCCAAATGGCCCGAATCTATTCAAATAAATTTCATAATGTAAATATAACTACAAGTAACTAATTTAGCTAATTAATTCGAAGCTAAAGCGTGAAATTAGGAAAAACGCCCAAAAGTCACCCCGGGCCCACGTCTCGGAATCGGGTAAAAATTATAATTTATAAACACCCATTCACTCAGAGTTCACTCGAATAAAAATCATCTAAAACCGACGTCAAATTCCCATTCAAATCTCAGATTTTCAATTGGGGAACCTTTTCCCCAATTTCCAAACTTTTACCCTCAAATTCCTTAATTAGACTAGGAAAACAACAATAGTTTACTGTATTATGATCAAAATAGAGTTAAAATTCGTTACCCAATAGTTCTCCTTCAAAATTCCCTCGAGAAATCGTCTCCCACCGTGCTCCAAATCACATTTTGTATTATGAAATTTCAAACCCTCGAAATCCCCTTTTCTACCTAGTGATTTCCGCATCTGCGCTCATGTGGCCTCTTCTGCGGTCTCGCACCTACGGAAAAATCAACGCAGGTGCGGAAGTCTGGCTGGGTCCGCATCTGCGACCCCTGGGCCGCATCTGCGGCTCCGCTTCTGCGGACGACCAGCCGCACCTGCGAGCCCAGCATGCCCTGTCCATTTTCGCATCTGCGAACTCTCAAGCGCACCTGTGAGCCCGCACCTGCAGACTCCCCTCCGCAGGTGCGAAACACCAAAACCAACAATGCACCAGATTTTCCTAAGTCCAAATTTCTTCCCGTTAAGCATCCGAAACACACCCGAGGCCCCTGGGACCTTAACCAAACATACCAACTAATCCTAAAACACCATACGAACTTAGTCGAGCCTTCAAACCACGTCGAACAACACCAAAATCATGAATTAAGCACGGATTCAAGCCTAAGAATTTAAAATTTTCCAAATTCTACAAACGACGCCGAACCACAACAGATTTAGTCCGAATGACCTCAAATTTTACACACAGGTCACAAATGACATTACGAACATACAACCACTTTCGGAATTCCATTCCGAGCTCGATATCAAAATTTCCACTATCGGCCGAAAAACTAACTTTCGCCAATTCAAGCCTAAATCTACTACAGACCTCCAAAACACATTCCGGACGTGCTCCTAAATCCAAAATCACTCAACGGAGCTAACAGAGTTGACATAATTCCATTCTGGATCCGCCTTCACACAGTTCCTACTACGGTCCAAACTCTAAGGCTTAAACTCACAACTAGGGACTAAGTGTCCCAAAACTCTCTGAATTCCATAACCAAACACTCCGGCAAATCCCAAAAGCAGAAAAAAATATGGGGAAAGCAGGTATTAGGGGATCGGGGCTCAAATTCTTAAAACGACCGGCCGGGTCGTTACAGCATCCTGAACCAAGTCCGTACCCAATAATCTTCCCTCGCCTAGCTCGAACCAACCCACTGGAGACCGACACCGCCTACCATACAGAGCCTCATACGGTGCCATCTGAATGCTCGACTGATAATAGTTGTTATAGGCAAACTCCGCAAGTGGTAAGAACTGATCCCAAGCACCCCTAAAATCTATCACACAAGCACGGGGCATATCCTCCAGTATCTGAATAGTGCGCTCGGACTATCCGTACGTTTGGGGGTGAAATGCTGTGCTCAGCTCAACCCGAGTACCCAACTCCTGCTGCACATCCTTCAAGAACCGTGATGTAAACTGTGTGCCTCGGTCAGAGATGATGGATACCGGTACGCCATGAAGCCGGACAATCTCGCGGATATAAATTTGAGCAAACTGCTCGGAAGAATAGGTAGTCATCACAGAAATGAAATGAGCTAACTTGATCAGCCTATCCATAATCACCCAAACTGCGTCAAACTTCCGCTGAGTCCATGGGAGCCCAACAATGAAATCCATAGTGATCTGCTCCCATTTCCACTCCGGAATCACTATCTTCTGAAGCAATCCACCTGGCCGCTGATGCTCATACCTAACCTGCTGGAAATTTAGACACCGAGCCACAAACTCCACTATGTCCTTCTTCATCCTCCTCCACCAGTAATGTTGCCTCAAGTCCTGATACATCTTCACAGCACCCGGATGAATGGAGTACCGCGAACTGTGAGCCTCCTGGAGAATCAACTCACGCAAACCATCCATATTAGACACACATAGTCTACCCTGCATCCCCAATGCACCATCATCCCCAATAGTGACCTTCTTAGCATCATTGTGCTGGACCGTGTCCTTCAGGACATGCAGATGGGGGTCATCATACTGACGCTCCCTAATATGATCATAAAGAGAAGACCAAGAGACCACACAAGCCAATACTCGACTCGGCTCAAAAATATCCAATCTCACAAACTGGCTGGCTAAGGCCTGAACATCCAACGCCAATGGCCTCTCTGCTGCTGGTAGATATGCCAAACTCCCTAAACTCTCTGCCCGGCGACTCAAAGCATCGGCCACCACATTGGCCTTCCCAGGATGGTACAAAAAGGTGATATCATAATCCTTATGCAGCTCTAACCACTTCCTCTAACGCAAATTAAGATCCTTCTGCTTGAACAAATGCTGCAAACTCCGATGATCGGTGTAGATCTCACAAAGAATACCGTATAAATATTGCCGCCAAATCTTCAAGGCATGAACGATAGCTGCTAACTTAAGGTCGTAGACATGATAGTTCTTTTCATGTACCTTCAGCTGTGTGGACGCGTAGAAAATCACCCTACCATCCTACATCAACACCGCACCGAGACCAATACGCGATGCATCACAATATACAGTATAAGACCCCGAACCTGTAGGCAATACCAATACTGGGGCTATAGTCAAAGCTGTCTTGAGCTTCTGAAAGCTCTCCTCACACTCTTCTATCCACCTGAAAGGAGCACCCTTCTGGGTCAGTCTGGTCATAAGTGCTGCAATAGATGAGAATCCCTCTACAAAACGACGGTAACACCCTACCAAACCATGAACACTCCGGATCTCCGTAGCTGATGACGGTCTAGTCCAACTCTACACTGCTTCCACCTTCTTCGGATCCACCTGGATCCCATCACATGATACTATATAACCCAAGAATGCCACTGAGTCTAGCCAAAACTCACACTTTGAGAATTTTACATATAACCTCTTTTCCCTCAGGGTCTGAAGCATAGTCATCAGGTGCTGCTCATGATCCTCCCGAGTCTGGGAGTACACCAGAATGTCGTCAATAAACACAATGATGAATGAGTCAATAAAGGGCCGAAACACACTGTGCATCAAGTGCATAAAAGCTGCTGGGGCATTGGTCAGCCCAAATGACATCACAAGGAACTCGTAGTGACCATACCGAGTCCTAAAAGCAGTCTTCGAGATATCTGGCTCCCGAATCTTCAACTGATGATAGCCTGAACGTAAGTCAATCATGGAAAACACTTTAGCACCCCGTAACTGATCAAATAAATCATCAATACAAGGTAATGGTACCTGTTCTTCACTGTAACTTTGTTCAGCTGGCGATAATCAATGCACATACGCATAGAGCCATCCTTCTTCTTCATAAACAAGATAGGAGCACCCCAAGGTGACACACTGGGCCGAATGAAGCCCTTATCAAGCAATTCCTGTAACTGTTCCTTCAACTCCTTCAACTCAGGAGGAGCCATATGATACAGAGGAATAAAGATGGGCTGAGTGCTCGACAACAAATCAATGCCAAAATCAATATCGCTGTCGGGCGGCATGCCCGGAAGATCAGCTGGAAACACATCTGGAAATTCCCTCACTACTGGAACTGACTCAACTGTAGGGGTATCAATACTGGCATCTCTCACATAAGCTAGATACGCGTCAAACCCCTTCTCAACCATTCGTTGAGCTTTAAGAAATGTAATAACTGTGCTGGGAGTATACTCTAAGGTAACTCTCCAATCTAATCGCGGTAATCCTGGCATAGCTAGCGTCACGGTCTTAGCGTGACAATCAAGAATAGCATAATGAGGCGACAACCAATCCATGCCCAAAATAATATCAAAGTCTACCATGTTGAGCAATAACAAATTGGCTCTGGTCTCAAAACCACAAAGAGCAATCAAACATAACCGATACATGCGATCCACAACAAGAGAATCTCCCACAGGAGTAGACACATAAACAAGGGAACTCAAAGAATCCCGAGATATGCCCAAATACAAGGCAAAATAAGAGGACACATAAGAATATGTAGAGCCTGGGTCAAATAATACCGACGCGTCTCTATGACAGACTGGGACAATACCTATAATGATAGAGTCGGAAGCAACTGCCTCTGTACGAGCAAGAAGAGCATAATAACTGGTCTGGCCTCCCCCTCTTGGGCAACCACGACCTCCCCGACCTCCACCTCGAGCTGGATGAGCAGATGGGGCGGTAGCTGGTGTTGGAATCATAGCCTGAGGACCCGGTAAAGCACGTTGTGCTTGAGAAGTTTGTGGAGGTGCACCCCTCATAAATCTGGGGCAATCCCTCACCATATGACGGGTGTCGCCACACTCAAAACAAGCCCTCGGAGAGCGTGGCTGATGTGACTGGCTCGGGCTAGGTATGCTGGACTGAACGCTAAAAGCACCCAGTGAAGGAGGTGCACTAGATACTGGCGGTGCATAATAAGGCTCCTCGGGCCTAGAAGGGACCGGAATACAACTGGCAGCTGGAAGTGCTGAATGAACGGGGCGACTCACATAACCCCTACCATGGCGAGCTGCTGGGGCATGAGCACCAGAAAAAGAACCAGTCTCTCGAGACCTCTTGACCTGTCTCTCATCTCTATCCTAGGCAAGCATGCCCTCCAATCTCTTGGCGATACTCACAACCTGCTGATAAGAAATATCCGTCTCCAACTCCCTAGCCATACTGATCCGGATACTAGGGTGGAGTCCTTCAATAAACTGACGAACCCTCTCTCGAACTATGGCAAGAAAGGCCGGTGCTTGTCGGGCCAAATCACTAAAACGAACTGCATACTCTGACACAGTCATAGCACCCTGGCGTAACTGTTCAAACTCCGCCCGCCAGGAGTCCCTGAGGCTCTGAGGGACATACTCTCCCAAAAACATGTCCAAGAACAGAGTCAATGTAAGGGAAGCTGCCTCAGCCGGACTATCCAGCTCGTCTACGCTACGCCCATAGTACGGAGAATACGATGACACTCCTCCAGAAAACCCAGAGCATCATCTGTAGCCAATCCACTGAAGGTAGGTGGGTGGTACTTCTTGTAACTCTCAAGTCTGAGCTGCTCTGCCTCAGAAGCGGTTGTCCTAGTCTCGTGCTGAACTGGAGCTACCGACTGCATCGGTATAATCTCTGTAACCTGGTCGGCCTGAACCCGCTACTCTGGAGTATCAGCGACGGGAGTCTGTGCTCCTCCCCTGGCCTGATATATGACAGGAGCAAGTAGAATCAATCCAGCCTAAGCTAAGGTGCTGAACATGCTCAGAAACTGGGCTAGGGTCTCCTGGAGAGCTGGTGCAGCAATAGGTGCCTCAGGTGTCTGCCCTATAACTGGAGCTACTGGGGGATCCTCTATGGCAGCTCATGCGGGAGCTTTGGCTGCACTGCGTGGGCGTCCTCTGCCTCTACCCCAGCCCGGCCTCTGGCGGCTCTAGTAGGGGGCGCGGGTGCCTGGTCATCAGATCCTCCGGTACGGGTCCTCACCATCTGTGAGAAAGAATGGAATACATAAGTTTAGAATTTTGATGTCAACAAATTTCGCATGACAAGGAATCAAAGAAGTATAACTTTCCTAACAGTTTTATAGCCTCCCGAAGATAAGTACAGACATCTCCGTACCGATCCACGAGACTCTAATAAACTGGCTTGTGACTCACAACACATATGAACCTAGAGCTATGATACCAACTTGTCACGACCCAATTCTCCCTCTGTAAGATGTCGTGACGATACCTAGTCTCTACGACTAGCTAAGCCTAACAAAAATGCGGAAATAAATAAATGGAAGGAAAACGTAACAACTAACAACAATAGATAACTGATAACAATGCCGCTCGGCATGTACAATAACCAACATTCTAGTAATACACGGTATTCCCAAAACCCGAAACATCATAAGTCACAAGCTACAGAAGGAAACTAGAATCTCTATACACCAGAGTCTAATAAAAAAAAATACGGAAAGTAGATGACATAGAAAAGAATAGAGGGGGACTCCGAGGTCTGCAGATGCGGCAGATATACCTTGAAGTCTCCGTACAGCAGCAAGCCCTCTTAGCTAGTAGCGGGGCTGATTAGAAGTACCTGGATCTACACACAAAATATGTGCAGAAGAGTAGTATGAGTACACCACAATGGTACCCAGTAAGTGCCAATCCTAACCTTGGTAGAGTAGTGACGAGGTCAGGTACGGGCCCTACCGGTATATAATAATAGGACAGATGCTATAATAAACATGAAGTAAAAACGGAGAAGACAACAATAAGTATTCACAAAGAAATAACAACACCGCACAATGATATAACAATAGGGGCGCTACCAAGATACCGTCTCGTAGTCCCAAAAGTAAATATACATGGAGAACTCCCGAGGTACCGCCTTGTAGTCTCAAATGTAAATATGCAGGGAGAACTCCCGAGGAACCGCCTCGTAGTATCAAAAGTAAATATGCAGGGAGAACTCCCGAGGAACTGCCTCGTAGTCTCAAAAGTAAATGTGCAGGGAGAACTCCCGAGGAACCGCCTCGTAGTCTCAAAGTAAATATGCAATACAAGGGGATCTCCCGAGTAAATGCCTCATAGTCCTAAAGTAAATATGAAGTACAGAGGGATCTCCAGGGATACCATCCCGTAGTCCCAAAATAAATACGCAACTCAAACAAATAAATATAACAGTTACAACAAGAAAACCTACAATTTAGGCTAAGTGCAAGTCAAGAAAGAAATAGGACTTACTAAACATGCTGCAAAGAGTTCAAATAGGCAATTAGGACAAGTAGACATGTTATTCTAGGCTAACAGGATAACTACACATGCTAGTATACTCAGATAAGATGAAAACAAGCTATTACTCAATAAAAATCAGGTTTTTTCATAAATAGCCTATGTACGCAATCGTCACCTCGCGTACACGACGCTTACATATCATAACATCACCAAATCCTAAGGGGATTTCCCCCACACAAGGTTAGGCAAGCCACTTACCTCGAACCAAGCTCAAATCAATCTGTAACAATGCTTTTTCCATGAATATCCGACTCCGAATGGCCCAAATCTAGCCAAAATCTATTACATACTATAAATACAACTATAAGAAATTAATCTAATTAATGAAATCAAGACTTTAACAAAAATTTTGAAATTCGTCCTAAAACGTCGAACCGGGCCCACGTCTCGGAATCGGGCAAAAATTATAAAATCCGAAAGCCCATTCACTCACGAGTCCAACCATACCAAAATTTGTCAAAATCCGACTTCAAATGACCATTCAAAACCCAAAATCAAACTATTCAAATCCCTAGTGTCAAACTCCCAAATTTCACCTTAAATATACACTAACTAGGTGAAAAAATAAATGGGAAAGCAAAATTATTGATCAAATATAAGCACAAGGAACTTATCTCACTAAATCCCCCGAAAATGCTCTCAAGAAATCGCCAACCCGAGCTCAAGAATGAAGAAAATGGACAAAAATCTCAAAGCCTCGCTTAAAAGGGTTTTGCCCAGGCATTCCTGCATCTGCCGACCACCAGCCGACATGCAACGCCACACCTGCGGAAATATCATTGCAGGTGCGGATTCCACTTATGCCCAGGGTTACCGCTTCGGTGAATAAGGGATCGCGCCTGTGATCTCGTTTCTGCGGAGACCCTTACGCTCCTGCGATCCCAAACCCCCCAGGCCTCTTCGCTTCTGCGTTCAAGCTTCCGCAGAAGCGACTCCTCTCCTGCGGCCTTCATGTTGCACCTACGACCTCAAGCCAAACTCCTCCAGCCCACATATGCGATCCTCCTCATGCACGTGCGAGTCCGCACCTGCGGTCTCCCCACCGTAGGTGCGAAAATATCAAAAACCTAAAGCTTCAGCCATTTGCCTAAGTCCAAATTCAATCTGTTAATCATCTGAAACACACCCGAGGCCCCCAAGACCTTAACCAAACAGACCAACCAGTCCTATAACACCATACGAACTTAGTCGAGCCCTTAAATCACATCAAATAATGCTAAAAATATAAATCAACCTCCGATTCAAACTTAATGAACTTGTAACTTCCAATTTCTACAACCGATGCCGAAACCTACCAACTCACATCCGATTCAACATTACGAATCTACTACAACTTCTGGAATCGGATTCCGACCTCGATATCAAAAAGTCCACTACCAGTAAAAATCTCCAAAAATTTGACTTTCACCATTTCAAGCCTAAATGAGATACAGATCTCCAAAACACAATCCAGACACGCCTCTAAGTCCAAATTCACCCAACGGAGCTAACAGAACTGACAGAACTCCATTCCGGAGTCGTCTTCACATAGTTCCGACTACGGTCAAAATCCTAAGGCTTAAGCTTCCGTTTAGGGACTAAGTGTCCCAAAACACCCCAAAAACCAAAACAAAACCTCCTAGCAAGTCACATAAGCTAAAACAGATATGTGAAAAGCAGTAAATAGGGGATCAGGTCTATAACTCTCAAAACGGCCGGCCGAGTTGTTACATTATGGAGTAGATCCTTTTGGGTTTTGATGGATTTGGTGTATTGATGATTGTTTGTGGATTATAACTCTATTTTGATGTATTTGAATCGTTTTTGGAAGATTTAATTATTGTATCTATATTCACTTATTCTTTTAATCGAAAGAGGCATAACTTGTGATATCTTTGCATTATATTGTTGGTTGAGTTCATAGATTCTTCTAAGTAATTAAAAGAGGCTAGTTGAATCATTAATTAAACATAGTTAGGAGAATAATCGAAAGAGTTTTTCCTAATGACCGATTCACTACGCATTCTTGCGTATCTTCACAGTGCTTGAATTGGTTCATCTCGTGAGTTTAAGACTTAATCGAGAGAGGAGTTTTTGCTGAACGTTTGAACTAATAATAGAGTGAATTCGAGAGACTCACTTGAACATTGGAAGTGAATTATCTAGAGTTAGATCCCAAACAATTATCTTGCACTATCATATCAAAACCCTATCCTCTTCCACTAATAACCTTAATTAATTCTTCCTTGTTTCGATAGTCACTAGTTTAGATTCTTAGTTAAATTTTATTATTAATCATATAAATCTCAACTGTTGATTCTCCTGGATAGCAATCAAGCTAGAAACTACGAGAATACTATTTAAATCCAATCCCTGTGGACACGATATTATACTATACTATCTTTGACTAGCGAGCACAATTTAAGTGTGTGTTTTGCGCTCGTTAAACAGAGGGAGTATTTTATTTTGGTAGGCACAATTATCAATCTCTCTTTTTTCTTGAACCGTCAATATATTCATTCCTTAATTAAAGAATCAGTGAACCTACGAAATAAAGAATTATTTCGCTTAGAAGTGTTTAAATGCGTTTCCCTTTTGCGGGACGCTACTCTCTAATATTGGATTATAACAAGTAGCGGAAGCAATCTCAGTATCAAAATCACATATAATCTAGACAACTAGCATATATGAGGTTTCACAGGTTACCTCTTGAAGCGTGGACAAAGCTGAGCCTCCAATTCTACAACAACTCAATGAAAACTCCACCACCAGCACAATCACGATCTCCGAATATTCCACGGTCTTCTACTGTGTTACCCAAATAATATTCAAAAATAGTAATTTCGTGTGGGAGAAATTTTTTAGGAAATAAGGCTGAAAAATTCGGCCACCTTCTCTTCTTCTTCTAGGTATAAAACCTTATGTATTTATAGCACAAGTTTTAAGGGTTAAAACCCTTTTCCAAAACCTGTTGGATTTTTTTTTTTTACGAAGAAAATAATTTCTTTATTTCCTATTATTTAGGCACAGCAGGGACCACAGAATTTAATTAACAAGGCTTCTAATTATGGAATTAATTTATAATTTTCAAAATTAATATCCACCATATTTAATTACGAATTATTCCACTAAATATTCGTAATTGCATTCCTTATTTAATTTTGAAATTCCTCAATTAAATCTTATTTGTCTCCCCATGTTAAGATTCAGATACTAATCAATTAAATTAAATTTCTGACGATTTAATTTATTGATTATTTCTTTTAGACTTCCGCTTAACTTATTTCATGTGTCGGATACAAAATTCACCGGCCGTGTTTACACATGAAAGCTTATAAGTTTTCATAAATGTGTATCATTAATCTCTAAACCGAGACATGGATTCCATCAACTAACTATTATTTCAGCAATGTACATTATTATTATCCAATTTACCAGGCATATTGACCCACGAAAGAATCTCGCATTTTAATAAATCAAAACAATATTAATATACACAGCCAATAATAATTATATCAAAATTAAGAGTATAAGTACATTTAATGGCTAGAGAGTTTATTTTACTAAGTTAGTACAAAATACTTATCTCTACTTGGTCCACTGAATACATACAAAATGTACTAGCATAAGAAGTTGGAATTAAACCATTTTCATAATCAAGATAAATTATATTTAATCTTGTGCTACAATCATCCATGATGGTTTGTCTAATTCCATCATTAGATTGTGAACTCAAACTTTATACTTATAAGAACCGATGATTTAATCTTCCGTGTATAATCTAAACTCTATACACTAAATCATCTACTATATAAGCAAATGACACAAACTAATATATGATCTAATTAAAACTGTATTAAAATTGAATAAACAATTATTCCATAATAAATACTATATCCAAACCAAACCCATAGTTAATAGTATATATCCCAACAATCTCCCACTTAGACTTTTAACCATGACAATTATTATAATATACTATATCTAAACGCATGGTTAATAGTATATGCCCCAACAATCTCCCACTTAGACTCATAATCATGCATCTACAACTTTCTCAGCATTCTTTTACATGACTATTAAAAAGTCTTCACCAAATAAGGTTTTGTTAAAGAATCTTGCCAAGTTATTTTCTGATGCAATCTTTGTCCAGTAGTGCTTTGTCGTAAATATCTTGTAACGATCCGACCACTCATTTTCCTTTCTAGACCCCCGTTCTCCTAAATAAGACTCCCCGTATGTGCTGTTACTGTTTTATGACTTGCAGGGATGGTTAGTTCGGGATTTGGAAGAGTTCAGGTTGAAATCGGAACACTTGGTTCCTTGGTTTGGCTTGAAAAGGCTAAGTTTGACTTTGATCAACATTTTGAGTAAATGACCTCGGAACCGGGATTTGATGGCTCCAATAGGTTCGTACGATGATTTTGGATTTGGGTGTATGTTTGAATCGAGTTTTGGATGACCCGGGAGCATTTCAACGCTTAATATTAGAAGTTGGCACATTAAAGGTTTTAAAGTACTTTAAATTTGGTTAGAGGTAGGATTTGGTGTTATCGAGGTCCAATTGGGATTCCAAGCCCGGAAATAGTTTCGTACGGTGATTTAATACTTTTACGCAAAATTTGGAGTCATTCTTGTCACGACCCAAAATCCATAAAGGTCGTGATGGCGCCGGACACGACTGTCAGGCAAGCCAACAATGAATACTTAAATAGGTTCTCATTTTTGATACTTTTGAAATCATATTTTCCTTCAATTTAAATAAAAAAAGAGGAAGCTTACAAAATAAATAATAATATCTTTAAAAACAATTCCAATACAGCACAACTCATAATCATCCCAAAACCCGGTGTCACAAGTCCATGAGCATCAACTAGGAAGACAAAATAAAATTCAATAACTTTCCGGGATACAAATTTGGACAGAAAATAAAATACAATACTCTGAGGGAGACTCCGTTGGTTGCGGATCGTCGTAAAGAATGCACCTCACCTAAGTCTCTGCCATAATCACACCTCTACGCCACAAGGCCTCTAAAGATATGTGTACCTGAACAAAAATATACAGCAAGTATAGCATGAGTACGTAAATCAATGCGTACCCAGTAAGTATCCCGCCTAACCCCGAAGAAGTAGTGACGAGGGGTCGACTTCGACACTTAGTAGTGGTCCAATAATATCAGGTACAGTAAAGAAGTGAATAAATATGAGACAGAGTAAATATATGAAACAAACAAGTATAAAATACGTGGTACAATTTTCCTCTTTACAATTTACTCAAGCTCTCAACTAGCAATTTCCTTATGTAATCGGAGCATATATATATATATATATATATATATATAATGGATTTCATTAAAGACATTGTCATAATTCAAATCAGGGAAAAACCCTCAGATACACTGGCTTCTTGCCAAATATTACGCACGATTTCATAAGAATAATATATATATAGGAAGTGCCGAGGCGTACGACCCGATCCAACATAAAAGTAATCTATGCACTACCGAGGGTCGAACGACGCGAACCATAGATGCATCTATTAACCTGCCGAGGTGAACGACCTGCTCCTATGAGAGTGTGGTACATAAATCCTGCCGAGGCGAACGACCCGATCCTATAAGAGTGGTAGAAGGAAATACACCGCTCGCAAATCATACGTGCGACACGGTCAAATATAAATTTAAGGAATCTCCCGGCTCACGGATCATACTTGCGATGCGGTCAAATATAAATTTAACATTAAAATCATATCTCTTTCTTGATTCTTTTCAAAATAAGGGAAATTCAACTTGTAGTTTTTTAAGGAAATTACTCCGCTCGTGAAACATACATGCGACGCGGTTACACATAAATTTCTTAAGCTATTATAGCATTACTCAATCCTTTTCGAAATTATGAAGTACAAACGAACCCTTTTAAATCTTACGTTCTTCAATTTCAACTCCTTTCAAAATATTTAACAAGCAAACTCAATCTCGCTCCCTCTCAAGGTAGACAATAAACATAAATCAATAACAATATCAACAAGGCATGATGTGAGCCTAAAACTACCCGAACATAGGCATAGCTAGTAGCTACGTACGGACTCTCGTCACCTCGTGCGTACGTAGCCCCCACAAATAGAAGCACACAATAATTTAGTTCACCTATGGGGTTAATTCCCTCTTACAAGGTTAGAAAGGAGACTTACCTTGCTCCGAAATTCCATAACCGGCTCCAAGGCCGCTCCAACAATTCAAACTGATGCCCGTCGCCCCAAAACTAGTCAAATATGACGCAATCGAATCAAAATATACTCTAATACTCATAATTAATCATTTTATAACAATTTCCAACTCAGTTCGAAAAGTTGATAAAATCACCCTTGGACCCACGTGCCCGGATTCCAAAAATTTTCAAAGATGAACTTTACCCATAACCCCACGAACTCAAATATATAATTTATTCTCCATTTCACTCCCAAATTCGTGATAGAAATTCAAGAATACCAATTTCTAGGTTTCCTACCAAAACCCTCAATTTCTACAAATTTTCATGTCTAAATCCTTATTCAAACCATGTATTTAACTTATAATAAGTGGGAATCACTTACCTTGGTATTGATGACGAAGAATGAGCTCCAAACTCGCTCCAAGACCGGCTCTCATGGAGAAAATGGGGGTGAAAATGAGCCAAGCCCTCATTTTTAAAGAACACATTGCCCAACCCTGACGTTCGCATATGCGGAGCCTTGGCTGCATCTGCGGTCCCGCACCTGCAGAAATCCCATTGCAGGTGCGGCTCCAGCTCGGCCCAACATTCTCGCTCCTGCACTATTCTCTTCGCACCTGCGCCTTCACAGGTGCACAAATCTTTCTGCTCCTGTAGTTTTCAGCTGCCTGCCCCTTCCGCTTCTGCGAGCCATTTTCCCGCACCTGCGGGCTCGCACCTGCGGCCCTCTTCACGTAGGTGCGGTTACACCAGATACTTAGTTGCTTCAGCCCTTCTTCAAATTTCAAATTCGATCCGTTAACCACTCGGAATCCACCCGGGGCCCTCAGGACCTTAACAAATTATACCAACACGTCCTAGAACACATTACAAACTTAGTCAAGCCTTCAAATCCCATCAAACAATGTTGAATTCATGAACCGCACCCTATTCCAAGCTTAATGAACTTTAGAATTTCAAACTTCCTCATTCGATACCAAAACCTATCAAATCATGCCCGATTGCCCTCAAATTTTGCACACAAGTCACGTTTGATATTACGGACCTACTCCAACTTCCGGAATCAGATTCCGACCCCGATGTCAAAAATTTCACTTCCGGTCAAACTTCTCAAAAACCTTCAAATTTCTAACCTTAGCCAAATTACTCCAAAATGACCTATGGACCTCCGAATCCACTTCCGGACGCGCTCCCAATACCAGAATCACCATACGGAGCTATTACCAGACTTGGAATCCCAAACGGACATCGATAACATAAAATTCACCTCCAACCCAAATTCATGAAATTATTCCAAAGTGCTAACTTCCACAATAGGTGCCGAAACGCTCCCGGGTCATCCAAAATTTGACCCGGACATACGCACAAGTCCAAAATCATCATACAAACCTGCTGGAACCTTCAAATCCTGATTCCGAGGCCGTTTACTCTAAAATCTAATCATAGTAATTCTTCCAACTTAAAGCTTTTGAAATGAGAATTTTCTTTCCAATTCAACTCCAAACTTCCCGAAATTCAATCCCGACCACGCATACAAGTCATAATACCTGAAGTGAAGCTGCTCATAGCCTCAAACCGCCAAACGACGCGCTAGAGCTCAAAACGACCTGTTGGGCCGTTACATTCTCTCCCACTTAAACATACGTTTGTCCTCGAACGTGCTAAGAGCTGCTCTGGAGTTGTCTGAAATCACTGATTAACACCTCGTGCACCTACCCATGCTACCACAACTCAGTCAAGCACACTAGCTCGAGTAAATCTGAAGATTCCCCTTTTTTGCTTAGTCAAATTAGCCTTAGAGCCTAATTCCAACATCCGGAACCTTCTGCCAGGCATGTTTCCAACGTACGATCACCGTATCAATCATCACACAATGTACCAAAACATGACTGCATACCTTTACTGAATTCACACCATGCACCGTATAATTCGCATGACCATAATAACATTCTCTGATAACAATAGCCGAAATTCCACGAACCTGATGCTCACCATGCACCTCATGACATATATAAGTCTGGTTCCAACTCTTGTAATGCTACCGCAACAGAAAAGATGCGTAGAAATTTACAACCAACTGCCGAGTCAACCATTCATTGAGTTTCTCCCCTTGACAAGAACCATTACCTCATTCTGGATGGAATATCGATACTTACTCTTTAACTATGCCTCATACCGATCTGATCACACTGACCCCAGGTCCAATAATCTCGTCTCTCCCAGTATAAGATGTTCAGGCAATAAGTGACCTCAGACGTTGCTAAAAGTCTCATGTGATGCCATAATGTGCCAATAAGCTACAAACTTGAATGTGATACATAAGAAAAATGAACTCTGGAAAGCACTACTCAACCCACATAACTAACTAGACAACCGAATAGGTGTTATGAACCTTCCTCCAAAAATGGAAAACAAAACACACGAAAATAGATATAGGGGACTGTAATCAACATCACACTGTTGCGGCGCGCAACCAGATCCGAACATAAAATCTATATTAGGAGATACTTACCGAGCTAGAATGCTCATTATTACAAAATACCCAAATATCGGCCACGAGCACGCTAAGTGCATAATACAATCCCTGGGGAGACAGATAGTGCCATACGCTACAAAAGTCAAGCACAACTAAGGTGCGATATATGATCTGAATCTCTAGAGCCATCCTCTTCACATAACATCATCACTACGCGGAACCTCAACACATATGAAATTAACAAGTCATTTCACAACTCACACAACACAATATAGTATTACATGAAGTAGCCGACGATGAAATAACATCCAACGTCTGAATACTCCTCCACAAGGAGCGCTAAGCTGAAATGAACACATCCAGCCCGATATAGAGCCCACATTCATATCTAGATCCATCCATGGACCTCAAGACGATTCTTACCGTACCGCACTGGGCTAATAACCTTTCAAGGATCCAGGGTAAGCTTTTTTCCCACGACACACAAGAACAACCATCATAACCGGAACAAACTTCCACAGTCCACAACCAAATGAACCGAGCGCCCTCCAGGCATAAATTCTCGAATTAGTGATATCGCCATAATCTTCATACTTGGTTTCAATATTCACTCAATCAAGTGACTACACGTCACACTTATACCTTCTTCCCGTGGGATGCGCTCCCACGACCTTCCGCAGTCTGCACATCCATACCACCGACCACACTAAAGCTGTCAAGTAAATCAAGAATCCACAAATCAATACACAAGGCCTCTTACACATGACATCGACCTTAGGTGATGCTGAAAACAATACCATCTTACTTTAAACATCTAAATACTTTTCCCTGCTCATCCTAGCTCATGAAATCCTTGTCAACACCGAACCGCAATCTCGAATCCTCAACTTTCGAATCCCATGCTACTTGATGCACTAAATCATGCCAATGCGCAAGAGTACAAGAATTTCATCATAACTCCTGAACCACTAATAGGGTAAACACTTCATCATATAGAAACCTTCTACTTAACTCATTTCAAGAGAACCATTGCAACACGTGACTGAATTCTCATAGCCGCAGAAAATACCAACCTCAAGTAGTGGTCTAAACCACCATAACGCTTTCGAGATCCATCTACACATAACATGCTACAATACTTGAATTCCTCCAAATAAAATCAATTACGGCGGCCGTCAAGCCTCGCACGTACCGCCACAAATCACATGCATAACTCAATACGCTGAAGGAACTGATCATTGCCACCATCATGCCAATTCAACCATTGTTAGTCGACCCGTCCTTTCCCAGTTTATTCTTAACTTGTCTTAGAAATAATAATAGCTCCAATCATTACATCAGAACCTAATTCCGCACTCATCCCGAGTGACCTTATTTCACGAGACCATGCTGTCTCAAATCCCACGAGCCATCTCATACCCTCCTTGTGCGCATGTTCGCATCTTCAACTGGTAAACCTATTCTAGAAAAATCCCTCTATGAATCCGAAGTTATTTTCTTCCATTCCTCCAATGCTACACCGCAACCCAAAGATGACGTAGAACACTCCAAGCCCCTTTCATAATCCGCTGTGAAAGCTCGATATTCAACCATACTATGGGCTCGAAATCCTAAGGCACCACACCTTAACTTTTGAATCCACTAGGACCGTTATTGAGAGTCACCCACTCTGACTTGGTCCCGAATATAATCAACTCCAAGGCTCTACTAGCACATGATCACCCTCTCAAAGAAGCACCTGGCCGAATCATCTTCCTTGTAATTCGCCTCTACACGAAGCATCCTGAGTCTTCCTGAAGTCTGAGCATGAACCGATAAGGCCAACTGTAGCACACATTCCTCAAATCGCTTGCTCCAATTGCCACTGATGTTCCCTTTTCCTTAGTCGTAATAACCCATCAATATGCCGATAACCATAAATCTTACAAATAGACGACCATGCAATCCAACTGTAGGCGGTTGGACTCTCCCACTTAGCTTGAAGTTACTATTGCATAAACTTGGAACCTACTAAGATTCTTCCTTCATCGATATGATCTAGCACAATCACCCCGCCAAGTTCCTCGAAATCCATCCATTAATCTTTAATGAACACCCCGGACCACTAGCTGCATTTACATATTCAATCTCTTACCGGGTAGCCAGTCTTCGTAGAAGCTTCGTCAACACTACGCGACCGCTAACCTGCTCACAGGAGATAACCCACATGTGGAAATTTCATGCCGACATATTCCAACATCGCTACACTAGGTATAATTACTACGAAATCAGTAGACCATCCTAAGTCCGAGCTCATTCACCAGCTGCGCCAGTCCGTTCACTTCTCATGGACGTCAGCTAAAGGTGGGACAATACATTCCAATCCAAAGTCATGGTGTATCCTTCTTCATATCAAGCAACTCCTTTCTGTTGTATCCAATCTCCTGCCGTATAATAGCCAATATTTCAAAATAAGTCCGTAGACCCATTCACCATCCACCATAATTCCCAAATCACTCAAAACTTTCCTTAAGGCATGTAGCTATCCTATCACAGAGCTCACATTCTACTTTGCCACTCTCCCACTTTGGTCAAACCCTCTATTCTTTAAGAAACCACTCGACTTCTGTTTCTCACACTTGGCCTTCTAGAATTTTAACCACTGTAAGACACCTCCCACATGTCCTTCCTCATCCTTCGCTTCCCAGTTGTTGCCTTAAATCAAAAATCTATCTCTGTAGTAATTGAACCAACAGATCGCTACTAACTTTAAACCTCTTAGAAGATCCTCTTTCTCGAGCCATCAATACTAGAAGTACCAATTCGATTCTGAAACTGCTATACTCCGTTATCTCTGACAACCGCATCTCAAGCACTATTTCACAGTACTCTACCCCAAAGGCAAATTGAAGAAGGCCATGACATCGGCGAACCTTAATGCATTCAATAAGGAAGATGACACCACATCATAGTTTGAGAACTCTACTACGCTCGAAAATACCAAGCCTCATTACTCCATCAACCCAAATCTAGACATTCATAGGCCAATTACTTTTCCTCCACCGGAAATAAGATACTGAATCTCGGAACCATGCACTGAGTAAACCTCCTTCCAAGTCTTTCACTACCCCGGTACATAGGCAAGCATCCTACCCTCACATCAATACCGTGCGATTACAACTCATGAGCATCATAACAACCTATTCATAGCCTCAAATGTCTCAGTTGTATAGCTACTGAGCTGAAATGATGGAGTATCCTTCCGCACGGCGACGACAATAGCCCAAACAACTACGCAGGGAGAAACATCCCACACCACATTAGTAGTACCATTACAATTCCTCAATTCCATGATGAAGGCATACCTCAAAGGAATCAAATCGCACGATGAGGAATCAAGAAGGGAAGTACTCCTAACAGTCATCTAGTCTCTCAAATATAAGTACCGACGTCTCTATACCGATCCGCAAAACTCTACTAGATTCGCTCATGACTCGTGAGACCTAAGTGAACCTAGTGCTCTGATACCATGTTGTCACGACCAAAAATCAATAAAGGTCGTGATGGCTCCAGACATCACTGTCAGGCAAGCCAACACTAAATACTTAAATAGGTTCTCATTTTTGTTACTTTTGAAATCATATTTTCCTTCAATTTAAATCGTAAAAGATGAAGCTTACAAAATAAATAATAATATCTTTTAAAAAAATTCCAATACAGCAAAACTCATAATCATCCCAAAACCCAGTATCACAAGTGCATGAGCATCAACTAGGAAGGCAAAATAAAATTTAATAACTGTCCGGGATACAAATTTGGACAGAAAAGAAAATACAAAACTCCGAGGGAGACTCCGTTGGCTGCGGATAGTCGTAAAGAATGCAGCTCACCTAAGTCCCTGCCATAATCGTGCCTCTGCGCCCACAAGGCCGCTAAACATATGTGTACCTGCACAAAAATGTGCAACAATTATAGCATGAGTACGTAAATCAACGCGTACCCGATAAGTATTCCGCCTAACCCCGAATAAGTAGTGACAAGGGGTCGACTTCGACACTTACTAGTGGTCTAATAATATCAGGTACAGTAAAGAAGTGAATAAATATGAGACAGAGTAAATATATAAAACAAACAAGTATAAAATATGTAGTACAATTTTTCTCTTTACAATTTACTCAAGCTCTCAACTGGCAAGTTCCCTCCGTAATTGGAGCATATATATATATATAGTGGATATCATCAAATAGGTTGTCATAATTCAAATCAGGGCAAAACCCTCAGATACTCTGGCTTCTTGCCAAATATTATGCACGATTCCATGAGGATAATATATATATATATATATATATATATATATATATATATATATATATATATATGTGTGTGTGTGTGTGTGTGTGTAGGAAGTGCCGAGGCGTACGGCCCGATCCAACAAAAAAGTAAATTGTGCACTGCCGATGGTCGAACGGCGCAAACCATAGATGCATCTATTAACCTGTCGAGGCGAACGACCTGCTCCCATGAGAGTGTGGTACATAAATCCTGCCGAGGCAAATGGCCCGATCCTATAAGAGTGGTAGAAGAAAATACCCCGCTCATGAATCATACGTGCAACACAGTCAAATATAAATTTAAGGAATCTCCCGGCTCGCGGATCATACTTGCGACGCGGTCAAATATAAATTTAACATTAAAATCATATCTCTTTCTTGATTCTTTTCAAAATAAGGGAAATTCAGCTTGTAGCTTTTTAAGAAAATTACCCTGCTCGCGAAACATACACGCGACATGGTTACACATAGATTTCTTAAGCTATTATAGCATTACTCAATCCTTTTCGAAATTACGAAGTTCAAACGAAACCTTTTAAATCTTACGTTCTTCAATTTCAACTCCTTTCAAAACATTTACTAAGCAAACTCAATATCTCTCCCTCTCAAGGCAGACAATAAACATAGATCAATAACAATATCAACAAGGCATGATGTGAGCCTAAAACTACTCGGACATAGGCATAGCTAGTAGCTACGTACGGACTCTCGTCACCTCGTGCGTACGTAGCCCCCACAAATAGAAGCACACAATAATTTAGTGCACCTATAGGGTTAATTCCCTCTTACAAGGTTAGAAAAGAGACTTACCTTGCTCTGAAATTCTATAACCATCTCCAAGGCCGCTCCAACAATTCAAACTGATGCCCGTCGCTCCAAAACTAGTCAAATATGACGCAACCGAATCAAAATATACTCTAATAGTCATAATTAATTATTTTATAATAATTTTCAACTCCGTTCGAAAAGTTGATAAAATCACCCTTGGGTCCACGTGCCCAGATTCTGAAAATTTTCGAAGATAAACTTTGCCCATCACCCTACGAACTCAAATATATATTTTATTCTCCATTTCACGTCCAAATTCGTGATCGAAATCAAACAATACTAATTTCTAGATTTCCTACCAAAACCCCACATTTTGTACAAATTTCCATGTCTAAATCCTTATACAAACTATGTATTTAACTTATAATAAGTGAAAATCACTTACCTTGGCATTGATGACGAAGAATGAGCTCCAAACTCACTCCAAGACCGGCTCTCATGGAGAAAATGGGGGTGAAAATGAGCCAAGCCCTCATTTTTAAAGAACACACTGCCCACCCCCGACGTTTGCACCTGCAGTGCCTTGGCCGCATCTGCGGTCCCGCACCTGTGGAAATCCCATCGCAGGTGCGGCTCTAGCTCGGCTCAACATTATCGCACCTACGCTACTTTCTTCGCACCTATGCCTTCGTAGGTGCGCAAATCTTTCCGCTCCTGCAGTTCTCAGTAGCCTGCCCCTTCCGCTTCTGCAAGCCATTTTCCCACACCTGCGGGCTCGCACTTGCATCCCTCTTCACGCAGGTGCGGTTACACCAGATGCTAAGCTGCTTTAGCCATTCTTCAAATTCCAAATTCAATCCGTTAACCACCCGGATTCCACCCGGGGCCCTCGGGACCTTAACCAATTATACCAACACATCCCAAAACACATTGCGAACTTAGTCGAGCCTTCAAATCACATCAAACAATGTCGAATTCATGGATCGCACCCCATTCCAAGCTTAATGAACTTTAGAATATCAAACTTTCTCATTCGATGCCGAAACCTATCAAATTACGCCCGATTGCCCTCAAATTTTGTACACAAGTCACGTTTGATATTACGGACCTACTCCAACTTCCGGAATTAGATTCTGACCCCGATATCAAAAATTTCACTTCCGGTCAAACATCTCAAAAACCTTCAAATTTCTAACTTTAGCCAAATGACTCCTAAATGACCTACGGACCTCCGAATCTACTTCCGAACGCGTTCCCAACACCAGAATCACCATACGGAGCCATTTCAAGACTCAGAATCCCAAACGGACATCGATAACATAAAATTCACCTCCACCCCAAATTCATGAAATTCTTCCAAAGTGCTAACTTCCATAATAGGTGCCGAAATGCTCCCGGGTCATCCAAAATTTGACCCGGACATACGCCCAAGTCCAAAATCATCATACGAACCTGCTAGAACCTTCAAATCCCGATTCTGAGGTCCTTTACTCTAAAATCCAATCTTAGTTAATTCTTCCAACTTAAAGCTATCGAAATGAGAATTTTCTTTCTAATTCAACTCCGAACTTTCCGAAATTCAATTCCGACCACGCGTACAAGTCATAATACCTAAAGTGAAGCTGCTCATGGCCTCAAACCACCGAACGACATGCTAGAGCTCAAAACGACCGGTTGGGTCGTTACAATTCCGAGTAGTTTATATATGATTCGGCGCGTTCGGAGTAAGTTGGAAGAACTTGAAGTTTATAAGTTGATTCTATTATTTTTGGCATATGATTCTTAGTTTTAATGTTGTTATCTGTGTTCCGAGGGTGCGAGCGAGTCCGTTTTATGATTTCAAACTTGTTGGTACATTTGGGCGGGGCCTCGGGGGCCTCGGATGCCACTCGGACGATGCGCGGAAGTCATTTGGCTTTAGTTGGATAGGTGAAGCACCCAGCTTCTGGTGCAATCGCACCTGTGGAGGGCCAGCAACTGCAAAAGTGGTCCAGCATTGGCAGCCCAAAAACCACAGATGCGGACAAGGCGACCGCAGATGCGCGACCGCAGAAGCGTGGGCGTGCGCAGATGCGACTCATCTGCCACAGGAGCGGCAACGCAAAAGCGAGCCCTCATTCCGCAAATGCGGATTTAGGCCGGCTTAGGGAGGACCGCATCTGCGATGAATTTTTTCCGCAGATGCGGAGTCGCAAATGCGGCTAAGGAACCGCAGAAGCGAAAAACTTATTGGGCAGAACCTTCTAAGTCGGGACTTGAACATTTTGGGCTCATTTATTGCATTTCTTGGGCAATATTTGGAGCTCTTAGAGAGGGGTTTTCACTAGTTATTTGGAGGTAAGTAATTTCTATCCAATGTGAGTTAAATACATAGATTATGGGTGGATTTTAACAAGTAAACTTGTGAAAATTATTGGTTTAGATAGAAAAACCTAGGTTTTGATAAAAATGGGATTTAACCATGAAAATGGTTGTGGGTTTGGGTAAAAATTATATATTTGAGTTCGTGAGGTTTTGGGTAACATTTATTTTCGAACATTTTCGGAATCCGGACACGTGGGCTCGGGTGTAAATTTTAGAAATCTTCCGATTTGGGTTGGGTAATTACTCTAATAGTTAAATTATGAACTTTTGAAAATATATTGACTAAATTATATAACATTTGACTAGTTCCGAGTCATTTGTCACCGAGTTGAGGCTTTAGAACGAATTTGAGAATCGGAAGAGAGCTTGAGAACGAGGTAAGTCTCTTGCCTAACCTTGTAAGAGGGAACTCATCCCCTTAGGTGTATTTCGTTGTAAATTATTTGTGTGGGGAGCTACGTACGCACTAGGTGATGAGAGTCCGTGCGTAGCTATATTACATGTGATGTTCGGGTAGTCTTAGGTTTACATCATATCTTGTTTGCACTGTTATGTGGTTATGCTTGTTAATTTTCTTACATGGAAACGAGATTAAGGATTTATTGATTTAAAATCCCCAGTTTAGATTTCTTATGTTTGGGAAGAATTGAACAATTTTATAATAACTTTGAGAAATCTATGTTCACTAGCGTCACAAGTATTTCCGCGAGTGAGGTAAATTCCTCTACTCTCATAGGAGCGGGCCGTTAGCCTCGGCAGATTAATAGATGCATCTATAATTCATGCCGTTCGACCCTCGGCAGTACACAATATATTTCTGGATCGGGTCGTACGACCTCGGCATAAATCATGCGTAATAATACTCAGAGCCTAATTTAACTTGATATTAATTTATGGCTTAAGTGGTTATAATTATTTAAATGACAGGAATTTACTCGAAATTTATTGTTAGTGAAAGAATAATTATTCACTGCTTGTTACTGAGTTGTATTAATTATTTATGGAATCCATGCTTATTTATAATTCCTGCATTTTATTGTTATCCCATAGTAAGTGTCGAAATCGACCCCTCGTCACTACTTCTTCGAGGTTATACTTGATACTTACTGAGTACATATTATTTATGTACTCACGCTACACTTCTGCACTACCCGTGTAGGTTTTGAGGTAGGTGCATATGGTAGTTACCCCAGCTCACACCCCTGATACCCCGAGACTGAGCGGTGAGCTGCCTTCCGAGCCGTTCTGCAGCACCCGAAGTCTTTCTTTTGTGTTTTGCTGTCTGTCTACTTTATTTCGGATAGTAGCTTAGTGTTTTGTATATTCTACTAGTAGCTCATACTCTTGTGACACCAGGTCTTGGCACATACACTAGTAGACCTTATGGTTTTGGGATTATTACTATTGTTATGATTGCACTTAGTTGCTTTCGTCTTATTTATTTAAATTTGCTGTTTCATAACCTTTTAATTAATGGAATTTAATTACTTGAAAACTTATTAAAAGGAGTAATCACGTGGTTAGTTCACAGTTAGCTTGCCTAGCGGCGGAGCTAGGCGCCATCATGACCTATAGGAGAATTGGGTCGTGACATATCTAATTTGGTATTAAACTCTTCAGAGATTCTGTTACCGAAACTATCCCAAGAGTGTACACCGAACTATTATTTTCCTTAGTATTCCCCCACTACGATGAAGTACTACTAATATTACCTTCATACCTTACGGTATTGAAATATTAGCGACTTCTTACTATAGTGTTCACTGCTCAAAAATCACTCCCACTCAATAAAGGCATATTCTGTCTATTAACGTTCTCCCACTTCTTAAATGCAATGGAACGTCAATTCCGATGTGTGGGTTTTGATGTTCTTGAACATCTAGTTATTTCTTTGCCTAGTTCCTGTAAAAATAGTTTACTTCAAGAAATATGGTTTATTGAACAATCCTTATCTAGAAAAATATATTTGTTTTAACAATTGCCTTATTTTCTTTAGGACAATAAAATAAACCTCCATTCGTTTTCTTGAATATTGAATAAACACGCACCTGTCCATTATTATTTCCAACTTACATATCTGCTTTCCCTTTCATCACATGTGCTGGACAATCCTATATCTGAACATGCCACAGACTGAGCTTACATTCCGTCCACAGTTCTATAGATGTCACATGTACTAACTTAGAAGGAACTAAATTCAGAATGTAATTTGCAATTTCTAGGAAATATTCCAAAACCAAACAAGGCAAATCTAAAAAATACTTTATTAATCTATCCATGTATAAAAGAGTTATTTCTTCTTTCTCCCACAACACTCTATTATGGAGTTTCCAGTGTAGATAATTGATATGTAATCACTTACTCTGATAAGTATCAAAAGAACTCTCTAGAGAGGTATTCGCCACTATAATCAAATCGCAATGACTTAATATATTTTCTTGGTGCTTCGCCGTTTCAAGTCTTAAAAGCCTTGAATTACTCAAATCATCCAGACTTACGGTATATCAAATAAATATATTAATATTTGAGTAACATTTATGAACGTCACAAAAATACTCAAAACAATCTCTTACCAGTATGTTCATTGAACCATAGAAATCAGAAGGGACATTAATTTACAATAACAAGGTCATGCATTCATGTACCATAAGAGATAAAATGCTAATCAAGTTCAATAACACAAGAGTTATGTAACAACCCGACTGGTCTTTTTGAGCCCTAGCACGTCACTCAGTAGTTTGAGGCCTGGAGGAGCCTCACTTCAGGTATTATGACTTGTGCGCGTGGTCGGAATTGAATTTCGGGAAGTTCGGAGTTGATTTGAAAAGAAACTTCTAATTTCGGAAACCTTAAGTTGGAAGAATTTACTAAGGTTTGTTTTTTTGAGTAAACGACCTCGGAATTGGGATTGAAAGATTCCAACAAGTTCGTATGATGATTTTGGACTTGGGCGTATGTCCGGATCGATATTTGGATAAACCGGGAGCGTTTCAGCGCCTATTGTGGAAGTTGGTATTTTGGAAGGATTTCGTAAATTTGGGTTGGAGTTCATTTCAGTGCTATCGATGTCCGTTTGGGATTCTGAGTCTGGGAATAGCTCTGTATGGTGATTCTGGTATTGGGAGCGCATCTGTAAGTGGATTTAGAGGTCCGTAGGTCATTTCGGGGTCATTTGGCGAAAGTTAGAAATTTGAAGATTTTTTGGAGAGTTTGATCGGGAGTGGACATTTTGATATCGGGGTCGGATTCCGATTCCAGGAGTTGGAGTAGGTCCATAAAGTCAATTATGACATGTGTGCACAATTTGAGATCAATCGGACGTGATCTGATAGGTTTCGGCATCGAAGGTAGAAGTTTGAAGCTTCAAAGTTCATTAGGTGTGAATTGGAGGGTGATTCGTAGTTTCGATGTTGTTTGATGTGATTTGAAGGTTTGACTGAGTTCGTAATGTGTTTTGGGACGTATTGGTATAATTGGTTGAGGTCCCAAGGACCTCTGGTGTAACCGCACCTGCGAGGTTTTGGCCGCAAGTGCGGAGGGCATAGAAGCGACATAGGAGCCACAGAAGCGGAGCAGGTCGCCCAGGTGAAGGACCACATGTGCAGAGTTTTGGCCGCATCTGCGCGAAGTGAAAGGTTGAGCGCAGGAGCAGAAGAAGGCGCAGAAGCGGAAGGGGTCTCTCACCTGCGAAGCCGCAGGTGCGGCTACTGTTCCGTAGGTGCGGAAATGGCGCTGGGCAGAATGGTTTTAAGAGCGAGATTTGGCTCTTCTTCTCTCAATTCTCACTTGGTTGGGGCGATATTGGAGAGCTACAAAGGGATATTTTCATCAAGCAACCCAAGGTAAGTGATTCCCACTTATTATAAGTTAAATACATGGATTCTATGAGGATTAAAGCATGAAAATTAGTAGAAATTGTGGGGTTTTGGTAGAAAACCTAGAATTTGGGATTTTTTTAATTTTGACCACGAATTTGGGCATTTAATTGGAAATAAATTATATATTTGAGTTCGTGGGATTATGGGTAAAGTTTATCTTCGAAAATATTCGAAATCCGGGCACGTGGGCCCGATGGTGCTTTTTATCGACTTTTCGAGCGGAGTTGGAAATTATTATAAATTGATTAATTATGAGTATTAGAGCATATTTTGATTGGGTTGCATCTTATTTGACTAGTTTTGGAGCGACGAGCATCAGTTTGAGTTGTTGGAGCGGCTTTGGAGCCGGTTATTGAACTGCAGAGCGAGGTAAGTCTCCTTTCTAACTTTGTAAGAGGGAATTAACCCCATAGGCGAATTGATTAAATATGTGCTTCTACTTGGGGGGGCTATGTACGCACGAAGTGACGAGAGTCCGTACGTAGCTACTAGCTATGCCTATGTCCGGGTAGTTTTAGGTTTACATCTTGCCTTGTTGTTATTGTTATTTGATTTGTGCTTACTGTTTGCCTTGAAAAGAAGCAAGATTGAGGTTTGCGTATTAATTGTCTTGAAAAGAATTTAAATTGAGGAAATTAAGTTTTCAAAAAGTTTTAATTTGGACTTCATATTTTCGAAAAGAAATTTAGGAATATTATAATAACTAAATAAATTTATATTTGACCGCGTCGCATGTATGATCCGCGATCGGGGTAATAGATACATCTATGGTTTGTGTCGTTCGACCCTCGGCAGTGCACAGCTTACATTTATATATTGGATCGGGCCGTACGACCTCGACATGACTTGCACATGATTGTATTAATTGCTTTAGAAATTATAATAATTGATACTGTTTCATTGGCATGAAATATAAATCGTTAAGTGATGAAATTGAATTTGGACAAATTTCTTATTAGAAAAATAATTGTTTACTTATTTCATGATATTGGGCTTACAGCTATTTTACGTGATCCATGCTTAATTATATCATTGGTATATTAATTATATCCCATAGTAAGTGTCTGAGTCGACCCCTCGTCACTACTTCTTCGAGGTTAGGTGGGATACTTACTGGGTACGTATTAATTTATGTACTCATGCTACACTTACCTGCACATTATATATATATATATATATATATATATATGGCCTTGTGGGCGCAGAGGCGCGGTTATTGCAGTGACTCAGGTGAGCTGCATTCTCTACTACGATCCGCAGCCAGCAGAGTCTCCTTCAGAGTATTTATATTTCTCATGTCCAAATTTGTATTCCGAACAGATGTTGTATTTTATTTTACTTCCTAGTTGATGCTCATGCACTCGTGACATCGGGTTTTGGGGTGATTATGGGTTGTCCCGTATTGAAATTTATTGAAAACATTATTAGTTATCTTGTAAATTCTATCTCTTATTATTTAATTGAAGGAAAAAATATGATTTCAAAATATTAAAAATGAGAACTAAATTGAGTATTTATTGTTGGCTTGCCTGACAGCGGTGTCCGATGCCATCGCGACCTTTAATGGATTTTGGGTCGTGCCAACATGGTATCAGAGTACTAGGTTTACTTAGGTCTCATGAGAAATGAGCGAGTCTAGTAGAGTCTCGCGGATCGATTCAGAGGCATCTGTACTTATCTTCGAGAGGCTACCAGGTTTATAGGACCACTTCCCTTCTTGATTCCTCATCGTGCGATTCGATTCCTTTGGGGCTTATGCTTTCATTGCCTTCCTATTCAATCTTACACGATGCGAAACACTTATTATAAATTAGAATCGAGGAATTTTAATGGCACTACTGATGTAGAGCAGGATGTTTCTCCCTGCTTATTTGATTGGGCTAACGTCATCATCTTGTAGAAGGATGTTCTGTCATCTCAGCTCAGTAGCTGTATTTCTGATGTTTTTGGGGCTATGCGCCAGTTGCTATGATGATTCATGAGTTGCTATCGCACCGTGTTTGTGTAATGGAAGGAGACCCTTCTATGCGTCAAAGCAGTGAATGACTTGGAAGGAGGTTTACTCAGTGCATGATTCAGAAATCCAGTATTTTATTTCCGACGAAGGAAAGGCAATCGAACTAGGAATGTTTAGATTTGGGTTGATGGAATAACGAGATTTGGTATTTTCGAGCATGGTAGAATTTTTATCAATAATGTGGTGTCGTCGCCCTTGATTGAATGTGTTAAGTTCGCCAGTGTTATGGTCTTCATCAGTTTGCCTTCAGGGCAGGGTATTGTGAAATAGTATCGGGGAAGTGGCTGTCAGAGATCGCAGTGTGCGGTGGTTCAGGATTGAATCGGTATCCCGGGTGTTGAGGGCTCAATGAAGAGGATCTTCGGGGAGGTTTAAAGTTGGTGGCGATCTATTGGTTCAAGTGCTACAG
This sequence comes from Nicotiana tomentosiformis, assembly GCF_000390325.3. Taxonomy (NCBI): domain Eukaryota; kingdom Viridiplantae; phylum Streptophyta; class Magnoliopsida; order Solanales; family Solanaceae; genus Nicotiana; species Nicotiana tomentosiformis. The sequence goes on from NC_090813.1 coordinate 108,320,597, forward strand.
AGATAGATATTAATTTAAGGCAACAACTGGGCAACGAAGGATGAGGAAGGACATGTGGGAGGTGTCTCGCGATGGTTAAAATTCTAGAAGGCCAAGTGTGAGAAACAAGAGTCGAGTTGTTTCTTAAAGGAGAGGGTTTGACCAAAGTGGGAGAGTGGCGGAGTATCAGATGGGTTCTGTGGTAGGATATCTACACGCCTTGGGGAAAGTTTGGAGTGATTGGGATTCATGGTGGACAATGACTAGGTCTACAGGCTTAATTTGGAATACTGGCTGCTATATTGAGGAAGATTGGGTGTGACAAGAGGGGGTAGCTTAATATGAAAAAGGATATAACATGACTTTGGATTTGAATGTATTGACGCATGTTTAGTTGATGCCAATAGGGAGTGAACGGGCTTGTACAACTGGTGAATGAGCACGGGCTCAGAAGGGTTTATTGGCTTCGTGGTAATTGTACTCGGTGCAGCGTTGTTGGAGGATGTCGGCATGGAATTTCCACATATAGGACATCTCCTGTGAGCAGGTTATCGGTTGCATGGTATTGATGAAGCTTCTACGAAGAATTTTACTGGTTATCTAGTAAGAGGTCGAATATGTGAATATGGCTAGTGATTCAGAATGTTCATGAAATATTTAACATAAGGATTTCGAGGAAATTTGGCGGGTTGATTGTGCAAGATCATGTCAATATAAGATAAGAAATCTTGGTGGGTTCTAGGGTTATGCAATGGTAGATTTAGGCTAAGTGGGAGAGCCCCACCGTCTATGATTGAATTGTGTAATTGTCAACTAGTGCGGTTTCTGGTTATCAGTGTATTGATGGGTCGCCATGACTAAGGGAAAAGAACATCAGCGGTAATTTGAGCAAAGGATTTGAGGAATGGGAGAAAATAACTTCGGGTTCATAGAGGGGTTTTCAGAATGGGTGTACCAGTAGAATACACGAATATGCGCACAAGGAAAGTATGAGATGGTTCGTGGGTTTTGGGGACAATGTGGTCTCGTGAAATGGGGTCACTCAGGACGAGTGCGGATTGAGTTTGTTATATTGATAAAGGAGCCATTGTTATTTCTAAGGAAGATCCAGAGTAAATTAGGAGAAGCCGGGTTTGGTTAGAAATGGTTGAATTGGCATGATGATGGCAATGATCAGCTCCTTCAGCGTGTTGAGTTGTACATTTGATTTGTGGCGGTACATGCGAGGCTTGCCGACCGCAGTAATTGATTTTATTTGGGGAAATTCGAGTATTATGGCATGTTATGTGTAGATGGAACCTGGAAGAATTATGATGGTTTAGACCACTACTCGAGGTTTGTATTTTGCTGCGGTTTGAGAATTTAGCTGCGTGTTGCATTGATTCTTCTGGAATGAGCTAAGCAGAAGGTTTCTATATGATGAAATGATTACCCTATTGGTGGTTCGGGAGTTATGATGAGATTTTTGCACTCTTGCGTACCGGTATGTTAGGTGCAATGAGCGGCATAGGAATTGGAGGTTTAGAATCAAGGTTGCAGTTGAAGTCGACAAGAATGTCAAGGGCTCGGATGAGCAGGGAATAATTCAAATGTTTATAGTAAGCTGGTATTGTTTTTAGCGTCACCTGAGATCAGTGTCTTGTGTAAGAGGCTCTGTGTACTGAGTTGTGGATTCTTGATTTTCTTTACAGCATTAGAGTGGCCGGCAGTATGGAGGTGCAGATTTGTTACCTGGTGCGGAAGGTCGTGGGGGTATATCCCACGGGAAGATTGTATAAGTGTGACATGTAGTCACTGGATGGATTAAAGATTTAAAACCAAGTATGAAGATTGTGGTACTATCGCTAATGTGAGCATTTATGCTTGAAGGGTGCTCGGTTCGTTTGATTGTCGACTGTGAAAGTTTGTTCCGGATTTGATGACTGTTCTTATGTGTCGTGAATAGATCAGTGTGGGTCCTTGAGAGGCTATTTAGCCAAGCATGGTATGATCAGAATTGGTTTGAGGTCCGTGGATGGATCTAAATGTGAATGTGGGCTCTATATCATGCCGGATGTGCTCATCTCAGCATAGCGTTGTTTTCAGAAGGGTCTTCGGGCCTTGGGTGTTATTTCTGTCGTCAACTATTCCGTGTAATCTATATTATACCAGGTGGGTTGTGAGGTGGTTTGATTATTCACACTCGTATTGAGATCCCGTATAATTTGTGGTATTATGTGAGCAGGATGGCTCTCGAGATGCAGATCATATATCACACCTTAGTCGTGCTTGAGTTTGATAGCGTATGACACTACCCGTCTCCCCAGGATTTGTATTATGCGCTTGGCATGCTTATGGTTGATATTCGGGCATTTCGTGAGTATAAGCGTTATGGCTCGATGTGTGTTTTCCTTAGATTATTATGTGTGGATCGGGTGGTATGCCGCCACGGATATGTTAGTTAGATCGGGTGGTACACCGCGACGGGTATCATGGTTGGATCGGGTTGCACGCCACAACGGTATCATGTATGGATCGGGTTGCACGCCACAACAATGTGTTATTGAGTACAGTTTCACATATCTATTATTGCATTTTTTGCTTCTCATTTCCTGAGGAAGGTTCATAACTTCCTTTCGGTTGTTTAATTAGCTACGTGAGTTGAGTAACTCTTTCCAGAGTTTGTTTTTCCTTATGTACCACATTCGAGTTTATGGATTTTGGCACATGGTGGTATCATATGAGACCTTTGGTAGTGTTTGTGGTGACTTATTGCCGGAATGACTTGTACTAGGTGAGACGAGATTTTGGGACATGGGGTCAGTGCGATCAGATTTATATGAAGCATACTAAAGAGTAGATATTATTATTCAGTACAGAATGAGGTAATGGTTCTTGTCGGGAGGAGAGACTCCATAAATTGTAATTCGGTAGGTGGCTATGAGTTTTACACATCCTCTCTATCGTGGCAGTATTGCGAGAGTTTAAGCAAGGCTTAATTGGTCATGAGGTACACTACGGGCTTCGGCCACTAGAAATTTTAGCTGATATGCTTTGGAAAGATTAGCTTGGGCAAGTGAGTTACGTGGTGCATGGTAAGAATTCAGTGAGAGTATACAATCATGTATTGGTACGTCGTGTGGTGATTGGAACAGTGTTTGTATGTTGGAAGTAGGCCTAGTAGAGAATTTCGGGTGTTGGAATTTGGCCCTAAGGCTTATTTGCCTAAATAAAAGGGAGGATCTTCAGATTTGCTCGAGCTAATGTGCTCAGCTGGGTTGTGGTAGCACGAGCAGGTGCACGAGGTGTTAAATAGTGATCGCAGACAACTCCAGAACAGTTCTTAGCACATTCGAGGACGAACATATGTTTAAGTGGGAGAGAATGTAATGACCCGACCGGTCGTTTTGAGCCCTAGCGCGTCACTTAGCAGTTTGAGGCCTTCAGTAGCCTCACTTCAGGTATTATGACTTGTGCGCATGGTCGGAATTGAATTTCAGAAAGTTTAGAGTTGATTTGGAAAGAAAACTCTAATTTCGGAAACCTTAAGTTGGAAGAATTTACTAAGGTTTGATTTTTTTGAGTAAATGACCTCGGAATCGAGATTGGAAAGTTCCAACAGGTTCGTATAATGATTTTGGACTTGGGCGTATGTCTGGATCGGGTTTTGGATGACCCAGAAGCGTTTCGGGTTGGAGTGAATTTTAATGCTATCGATGTCTGTTTGGGATTCTGAGTCTGGAAATACTTCCATATGGTGATTCGGGTATTGGGAGCACGTCCGGAAGTGGATTTTGAGGTCCGTAGGTCATTTCGGGGTCATTTGGCGAAAGTTAGAAATTTGAAGGTTTTTTGGAGAGTTTGATAGGGAGTGGACATTTTGATATCGGGGTCGGATTCCGATTCCGGAAGTTGGAGTAGGTCCGTAATATCAATTATGACTTGTGTGAAAAATTTGAGGTCAATCGGACATGATTTGATAGGTTTCAGCATCGAAGGTAGAAGTTTAAAGCTTCAAAGTTCATTAGGTGTGAATTGGAGGGTAATTCGCAGTTTCGATATTGTTTGATGTGATTTGAAGGCTCGACTGAGTTAGTAATGTGTTTTGGGACGTGTTGGTATAATCAGTTGAGGTCCTGAGGGCCTCGGGTGGAATCCGGATGGTAAACGGATCGAGTTGGGACTTGGAAAAAGGGCTGAGGGCTGCTGTCATCTGGTGTAACCGCACCTGCGAGGTTTTGGCCGCAGGTGCGGAGGGCGCAAAAATGACATAGGAGCCACAGAAGTGGAGCAGGTCGCCCAGGTGAAGGACCGCAGGTGTGGAGTTTTGGCCGCATCTGCGCAATCGCAGAAGTGCAAGGTTGAGCGCAGGAGCAGAAGAAGGCGCAGAAGCGGAAGGGGTCTCGCACCTGCAAAGTTGCAAGTGAGGCTGCTATTCCGCAGGTGCGGAAATGGCGCTGGGCAGAATGGTTTTAAGAGCAAGATTTGGATCTTCTTCTCTCATTTCTCACTTGGTTGGGACGATATTGGAGAGCTCCAAAGGGAGATTTTCATCAAGCAACCCAAGGTAAGTGTTTCCCACTTATTATCAGTTAAATACATGGATTCTATGAGGATTTAAGCATGAAAATTAGTAGAAATTGTGGGGTTTTGGTAGAAAACCTAGAATTTGGGATTTTTGAATTTTGACCACGAATTTGGGGATTTAATTGGAAATAAATTATATATTTGAGTTCGTGGGATTATGGGTAAAGTTTATCTTTGAAAATTTTCGGAATCCGGGCATGTGGGCCCGAGGGTGCTTTTATCGACTTTTCGAGAGGAATTGAAAATTATTATAAATTTATTAATTATGAGTATTAGAGCACATTTTGATTGGGTTGCATCTTATTTGACTAGTTTTGGAGCGACGGGCATCGGTTTGAGTTGTTAGAGAGACTTTGGAGCCGGTTATGCATTTGCGGAGCAAGGCAAGTCTCATTTCTAACCTTGTAAGAGGGAATTAACCCCATAGGTGAATTGATTAAATATGTGCTTCTACTTGTGGGGGCTACGTACGCACGAAGTGACGAGAGTCCGTACGTAGCTACTAGCTATGCCTATGTCCGGGTAGTTTTAGGTTTACATCCTGCCTTGTTGTTATTGTTATTTGATTTGTGGTTACTGTTTGCCTTGAAAAGAAGCAATATTGAGGTTTGCATATTAATTGTCTTGAGAAGAATTTAAATTGAGAAAATTAAGTTTTTAAAAAGTTTTCATTTGGACTTCGTATTTTCGAAAAGAAATTTAGGAATATTATAATAACGTAATAAATTTATATTTGACCGCGTCACATGTATGATCCGCAAGCGGGGTAATAGATGCATCTATGATTCATGTCGTTCGACCCTCGACAGTGCACAATTTATATTTATATGTTGGATCGGGTCGTACGACCTCGACATGACTTGCGCATGATTGAATTAATTGCTTTGGAAATTATAAGAATTGATATTGCTTCATTGGCCTGAGATATAAATCGTTAAATGATGAAATTGAATTTGGAGAAATTTCTTATTAACAAAAGAATTGTTTACTTATTTCATGATATTGAGCTTACAGTTGTTCTATGTTATCCATGCTTAATTGTATCATTGGTATATTAATTATAGCCCATACTAAGTGTCTGAGTCGACCCCTCGTCACTACTTATTCGAGGTTAGGCGGGATACTTACTGGGTACGCATTGATTTACGTACTCATGCTACACTTACTGCACATTATTTTGTGCAGGTATATATATGTCTAGAGGCCTTGTATACACAAAGGCGCGGTTATTGCGGTGACTTAGGTGAGCTACACTCCCTACTACGATCCCAACCAGCAGAGTCTCCTTTAGAGTATTTATATTTCTCCTGTCCAAATTTGTATTCCGGACAGGTATTGTATTTCATTTTACTTCCTAGTTAATGCTCATGCACTTGTGACATTGTGTTTTGGGGTGATTATAGATTGTCCCGTATTGAAATTTATTGAAAACATTATTAGTTATCTTGTAAATTCTATCTCTTATTATTTAATTGAAGGAAAAATGTTATTTCAAAATATTAAAAACGAGAACCAAATTGAGTAATTATTGTTGGCTTTCCTGACAGTAGTGTCCGGCGCCATCATGACCTTTAATGGATTTTGGGTCGTGACAAGTTATTCGAAAAGTAAACCAAATATCCATCTCTTATTTTGTCCAAAAACCGGAATTAAATTCCTTCCAACAAAAGGTACATATATTGCGTCCTTTAAAATAATGTCTTATCACTATCAAAAGAAAATTTTAACAAGTAATACGACAAATTACATGAAGTCATTGTGGAGTTGAGATAAAACATTAAATAGATCATAATAAGTCAAAACACTGTATGATAAAATTCATACTGCATTCAATATATATATACATACATACATCTCAAATAATAAATTTTGATGGAAAAAGAATCATTCATGCAAAATATATTATATAGTACAAGAATTATACAATCTAGAAAGAAACGAACCAGCTCAGATGGATAGCATACAATTATTTTCAGTCAATTGTATATAACCATTTAATACTAAAATTTCAAATACACTACACATATATGTATTCATGTATTTTGAATAGAAAATTTTAATGGGAAAAGAACTACTCATGCAACATACACATGTAATGCTAGATTATTCACTCAAATATATTAAAACAGACCCAACTCAAATGGAGAGTATACTGTTAATTTATGTCAAGTGATCATCATAATTAATAGCTCTAGTTCCATTGATCCAACATGTATACTCATATGGAGAGTGAGTACATGATATCAATTACTAGTATTTTACCTAGTGAGCTTATAATAAATTTATCCGATATGGAGGAAGACCTAAAGTCAATGTGTAAATTTATTACTCACTTGAAATTAACAGTGGAATATCATAGAAATATATTTCTATTACCACATAATCATGATTGCATTTTAATTACAAAATTGATTCAACCTTTAAACTCAGATAGAGAGTCAATACGGGTTATCAATAACTAGTAACTTTGCCCAGTGAGTTCATAATAAATTTATCCGATATGGAGAAAGACCTAAAGTCAATGCGAAAATTTATTATCTCACTATAAATAAAAAATGGAGACCATATGGGTTAATTCCTATCACCACTTGATCACAACCACGAAATTTTCTCTGAGGATTAAGTTTCATAATTCAAAAACAAATGCCCAAACCCATCCAAACAGTCTTAAAATGCTAAAATTAACGTTTTTCACTGCATATCTGTGAGTATTGATCACTGGGTTATTTCTGACAAACCTACCAAATTTCAGATCAATCGGAGACAGTTAAAATCACAATCTCCAAAACTACAACCAAATTTGGGAAATTGCTATTTTAAGCATTTATTAAGAATTTATAATATGATCTACATTCTTACCATATACCAATTCATGTAAAATTTGCATGTGTTATCATGTTCCTGATTAGACATAAATAAAATGATAGAAAGAATGACTTTTCGTATGTAAATCACATTTTAATCTCTGCCAAATCTCCAAAAAACTCATCTAAACGATCCCGAATAGTTAAAATACGATGTGATTCACTGCATATCAGTGAGTTCTTCTTAACTGATCATTTTCGATGATCCTACCAAATTTCAGGTCATTCGGAGATCGTAAAATTAACGATCGCCAAAAACTAGACCAATTCGAATAAATTATTTTTTTTGGGTATTTATGATTAAATCCATGTGATTTGCATTCTTGCTATATATCATACTTATCAAGTTAAATCATCATGTTCCAGATTTAACAAAAATATAGCTGATATATAAAGAATAATTTTTCATATTTATAACAAATTCAATTTAATAAACTGCTTGAAAACTCATCTAAACGACCTCAAAATACCAAAAAATAGCATGATTCACTGATAGCAGTGAGTTTTACTCACTAGAACATTTTTGATGAACCTACCAAGTTTCAGGTCAATCGGAGTTCGTCAAATTCATAACCACCAGCCTGTAACCAAACTCAGAAAATAACTGTTTTAAGTAGTTTCATGAATTAAAATAAATATGATATTAATTTTTATTCTCCTTATAATTATACTATGAGCTCAAGGCATATATTATGTTCTTCCTATTTCTAGGATAAATAATACCTCCTTTTGCAATAAATTATCTTTTTTTAAACACACAAGATCCTAAGATATTATATTTTCTCTCATTTCGGTGAAAACCCAATATCTCTTCTCATGGATGGAGTTAATACCACTAGTACCCAAAGATAAAACTCTTTGTCTAGTTAAAACCTCCACCATTAGTGTAGATTTATCAAGGACGACTTTCACATGTTCCACTAAGCATATTCAATGACTCAAATAAATAAACTATATTTGTGGATCCTATGTAACGACCCGATTGGTCGTTTTGAGAGTAATAGCCCTGATCCCCTATTTACTACTTCTCCCATATCTTTTTCTGTTATTGTGATTTGCCGGGAGGTTTCGTTTTGGTTTTTGGAGTGTTTTGGGACACTTAGTCCCTAAATGGAGGTTTAAGCCTTAGGATTTGGACCATAGTCGAAACTGTATGAAGACAATTTTGGAATGGAATTTCGTCTGTTCTGTTAGCTCCGTTAGGTGATTTTGGACTTAGGGGCATGTCCGGATTATATTTTGGAGGTCCGTAGCTTTTTTAGGCTTGAAATGGCGAAAGTTGAATTTTTAGAGATTTTGACTGGTAGTGGACTTTTTGATATCGGGGTCGGATTCTAATTCTAGAAGTTGGAGTAGGTCCGTAAGGTTGAATATGACCTGTGTGCAAAATTTGAGGTCATTCGGACGTGGTTTGATAGGTTTCGGCGCCGGTTGTAGAAGTTTGAAAGTTTCAAGTTCTTTAAGTTTGAATTGGAGGGTGATTCGTGATTTTAGCATTGTTTGATGTGGTTTGAGGGCTTGACTAAGTTCCTATGGTATTTTAAAACTTATTGGTATATTTGGTTTAGGTCCCGGGGGCCTCGGGTGTGTTTCGGATGTTTACGGGTTGAAATTTGGACTTAGGCCATTGCTAAAGTTTCACACATCTGGTGTTTTCGCACCTGCGGTAGGGATACCGCAGGTACGGGCTCGCAAATGTGAAGAGGCAAGCACAGAAGTGGAATTGGGCAGCTCAGGCTGGGATCGCAGGTGCGAGGTTAGTTCCGCATCTACGATGCCCGCAGATGCGAGAGGGGAATCGCAGATGCGGCGAAGGACTGCAGAAGCGGGCAGGTATCCGCAGGCGCGCTCACGCAAGTGAGGCCCCGTTGCCGCAGATGCGGACCCAGCCTTCATAAGTGACTTTCGCACCTGCGATGCTTTTCCCGCAGGTGCGGTGCCGCAGGTGCGATGATGAGGTCGCAGGAGCGGGTTCGCTGGGCAGAAAACAGAGTTTCGAGGGTTTGATTTATTTCTCCATTTTTGGACTTGGGAGCGCGGAAATTGGCAATTCTTTGAGGGATTTGCAGAGAGAGCTTTGGGGTAACGATTCCTTACTCGTTTTTGGTTGTATTTCATTAATCTATAGTTATTTTCTCCATTTAATTTCGGATTTGGATTGAAAAGTTGGGAAAATGGGGGGAAAGTCCCTAACTGAATTTCTAAGTTTTGATTGGGATTTAGACATCGGATTTGGATAATTTTAGTACGATTGAACTCATGAGTGAATGGGTGTTCGTATGTTGTGACTTTTACCCGATTCCGAGACGTGGGCCCGGGTCGACTTTTTAGGGGGAATTTCGGAATTTTTGTTAAAATCTTGATTTCATTAATTAGATTAGTCTATTATAGTTGTATTTGTGATATGTAATTATTTTGGCTAGATTTGGACCATTCAGAGCCGGATATTCGTGGAAAAGGCATTGTGACCGATTGATTGAGCTTGGCTCGAGATAAGTGGCTTGTCTAACTTTGTGTGGGAGAACTCCCCGTAGGATTTGTATTGTTTTTGATATATGAGCGCCGTGTACGTGAGGTGACGAGTACGTACACGGGCTAGTTGTGGAAAACCCCCGATTTTCTTACTGAGCAGTAACCTATTTTCCTTTTAGTTGAGTTATCCCAATATGTGTAGCTATCATGTTTAGTCTAATACAATATGTCTACATGTCTTAATTGCTTATGTGAACTCTGTGCATCATGCTTAGTGAATTTCCTGCTTTTTCCTTGACTGTGCTTAGTCTAAATCATAAGATTTCGCGATGTAGTTGTATTTCTATTATTTGCGCTGCATATTTACTTTGGGACTATGGAACGATATTCCGGGAGATCCCCATGTACTGCATATTTACTTTGGGACTACAGAACGGTATTCAGGGAGATCCTCCTGTACTGCATATTTACTTTGGGACTACAAAACGGTATTCCGGGAGATCCCCATATACTGCACATTTATGTTTGGGACTTCGAGAAGGTACCTCGGGAGATCCCATGTTGTTATCTCTGTGTACTGAGCTGTTGTTTTCTATGATTTTATTCTTGTTAAATTTTAGTCTTTATTTTACTGCGGTATTTCATTCTATCTTGTTTTATTATATATATACCAGTAGGGCCCTGACCTAGCCTCGTCACTACTCAACCAAGGTTAGGCTTGGCACTTACTGGGTACCAATTGTGGTATACTCATGCTACTCTTCTGTATATATTTTTCATGTGCAGATCTAGGTGCTCCTTATCAGCCGCACTATCAGTGAGCCGGGACCGCTTTGGAGACTTCAAGGTATATCTGCCGCGTCCGCAGACCTCAGAGTCCCCTTTTACTCTTTCTTATGTCCATTATCTTTTGTATTTTTCCTTTGTTAGACTCTGATGTATATAGACACTAGTTTTTCCTTCTGTAGTTTGTGATTCATGATATTCCGGGTTTTGGGATTTGTTGTGTATTTTTAAATAGTTGGTTATATTTATATTTTTATTTCATTATTCCGTAAAATGTTAGGCTTACCTAGTCGTAGAGACTAGGTACCGTCACGACATCACACGGAGGAGAAATTGGGTCGTGACATCCTACTTATTAATCATAATACTCAATCCATGAATCGACATAATTACACACGTATAAATTTATTAAGAATTATCCATGAGATTCAAATAAACAAACAACTTTAGTGGCAACTATTTATTACTCACAAAATTCTCAATTTATGGGTGACATGTAGCTCATAAAAATTATTTAACAGAAGAATATGGACCACAACTTAAAATCCATATCAATAATATAAAACTCATACAAAAATCAGTCATATTTCACTTAATTACAACCTCCAACCAGAGAACAAAAGTTTTCATCGAAAATCCAAGACTAGTAATCACGTAGGGCATGAAAACATAAACCAAATTTTGAGAAATTTTTATGCACAAATATGCCAAACGCACCAATCATTAGTTTTCAAGGATATCAAACAGAGGATTTCACTTTCTTGCAAAATGATTATATCATCACACAATATCAAGTATACCTTGTAAGACCTAGTTAATAAAATCCTACACCTCTATTATTGAATTCAATACAATAACACTTCTATTTACTAATAGCCAATGTGTAAACCCATTATATCACTTGTATTTAATCACGGAGACCATGGGGAGTCACCCCACCACCATTGAATTAAAAACGAATTAAAATTATTAAAAAATAATTTCCAGAAAATAGAAAAACGTCCAAAACACCATCCAAACGACCTCAAAATGCCGAAAAACAACATGATTCACTGCACAGCAGTAAGTCTTTCTCACCATGTCGTTTTTGATAGACCCACCAAATTTCGACTCAATTGGAGTCCATCAAGTTTGTTGACCTCCGAAAACACCGGAAATTCGGTCAAAATTGGGTTTTGCGTTTTTCTAGAGTTTACCCAAAAGAAAATTCAGATCATTCCAATCAAATATCAATAAAAAATAGATATCTCATGCTTACAAGAATAATCCAAAACTTTGCATAGTTAATTCACAAAACAACAGTGCAGGTTTTCAGAAAACAACATATCCATGTAATTCAAAAATGCACATAAATACGATATTCTTGTTTCATGAGAAACCTAGTTATCTAATTAGATGTGAGTGAGTTCTGATACCAATTGATGGATTATAATAAGCAGCGAAAGCAATCCCAGTATCAAAATCACATGTAATCTAGACAACTAGCATATACGGGGTTTCACGGGTTACCTATTGAAGCGTGGACAAAGCTCCTCTATCACGTGAGCCTCAAATTCTACAACAACTTAATGAAATCTCCACCCCCTCCCCCCTGCACAATCACGAACTCCGAACGTTCCACGGTCTTCTACAGTGTTACCCAAATAATATCCAGAAATAGTAATTTCGTGTGGGCGAAAGTTTCTAGAAAAAAGGCGAAAACATTCGTCCACCTTCTCTTCTTCCTCTAGGTGGAAAATCTTATGTATTTATAGCACAAGTTTTAAGGGTTAAAACCGTTTTCCAAAATCTGTTAGGTTTTCTTTCCACCAAGAGAAGGATTCATTTATTTCCTATTATTTAGGCACAACAAGGACCACAAAATTTAATTAACAATGCTTCAAATTATGGAATTAATTTGTAATTTTTGAAATTAATATCCACCATAATTAATTACGAATTATTCCACTAAAAATTCGTAATTGCACTGCATATTCAATTTCAAAAATTATTCATTAAATCTTATTTAACTCCCCATATTAAGATTCAGATACTAATCATTTAAATTAAATTACTAACGATTTAATTTATTGATTATTTTCTTTAGACTTTCGCTTAACTTATTTCATGTGTCGGATACAAAATTCACCGGCCGGGTTTACACATGAAAACATATAAGCTTTCATAATGGTGTATCATCAATCTCTAAACCGAGACATGGATTCCATCAACTAACTATTATTTCTCCAATGTACATTATTATTATCCAATTTACCAGGCATATTGACCCACGAAAGAATCTCGCCTTTTAATAAATTAAAACAATAATAATATACATAGCTAATAATGATTATATCAAGATTAAGAGTATAAGTACATTTAATGGCTAGAGAGTTTATTTTATTAAGTCAGTATAAAATACTTATCTCTACTTGGTCCGCTCAATACATACAAAATATACTAGCACAAGAAGTTGGAATTAAACCATTCCCATAATCAAGATAAATTATATTTAATCTTGTGAGCTGGGGACCCGGGTAGAGCTCCGCAAAACCATTCATCCGCGGAATGATGGGAAATCGAAGCAGACGGTTCAGATCTTAGAGGATATGCCTAGAACATGTGTGATTGACTTTGGAGGTCAGTGGGATCGTTTCTTGACTTTGGCCGAGTTTGCTCATAACAACAGTTACCTATCCAGCATCGATATGGCTCCATTTGAGGCTTTATATGGTCGGCGATGTCGTTCGCCCATCGGATAGTTTGAGCCCGGCGAGGCTAGGTTATATGGTACTGACTTGGTGAAGGATGCCTTGGAAAAGATAAAGTTGATTCAGGAGCGACTTTGCACAACACAGTCCAGGCAGAAGAGTTACACGAATCAGAAGGCGCATGGTTTATCACTTATGGTGGGCGAGAAGGTTCTCTTGAAGGTCTCGCCAATGAAGGGAATCATGAGGTTCGAGAAGAAGGGCAAGTTGAGCCCAAGGTTTATAGGTCCATTTGAGGTGTTGAGACGAGTTGGGGAGGTTGCATATGAGCTTGCTTTACCTCCCAGTCTATCGGGAGTTCATCTGGTCTTTCACGTGTCTATGCTCCGGAGGTATCATTCCGACAGGTCGCATGTGTTAGACTACATCACGGTTCAGTTAGATGAGAGCCTAGTTATGAGGAGGAGCCAATTGCCATTGTTGATAGGCAGGTTCGCCAGTCGAGGTCCAAGAAGATTTCCACGATAAAATTTTACTGGAGGGGTCAACCAGCCGAGAAGGCGACTTAAAAGACCAAGAAGGATATACGGAGCAGATATCCATACTTATTCGGCACTCTAGGTACGATTCTAGACCCGTTTGAGGATGAACGTTTGTTTAAGAGGTGGAGAATGTAATGACCCGACCGGTCGTTTTGCTTTCTGTCGTTTTGCTTTCTAGAACCTCGTTCCCTAAATAAGACTCCACGTATGTGCTTTTACTGTTTTATGACTTGCGGGGATGGCTAGGTCGGGTTTTGAAGGGTTTCAGATTGAAATCGGAACACTTAAAAGGGTTAAGTTTGACTTGGGCCAATAATAGTAGTAAACGACCCCGGACCTGAGAGTTGATAGTCCCAATAGGTTCGTATGATGATTTTGGACTTGGGCGTGTATTCAGATCGGGTTTTGGATAACCCGAGAGCATTTCGGCAGATTTTTAAGTGCTTTAAATTTGGGCTGAAGTAAATTTTGGTTTTATCAAGGTCCGTTTGGGATTCCGGGCCTGAGAATAGCTCCGTATACTGATTTATGACTTGCACGCAAAATTTGGCGTAATTCCAAGTTGATTAAATAGGAATCGGACGCGCAAAAGTATTATTTTTAGAAGTTTTTAGTTTTATGTCAAATTCATGCGTTTTGGCATCCGATTCGTAATTCTAGATGTTATTTTTTGTGTTTCAATCGCGCGAGAAGGTTTATATTATGTTGTTGGATGTGTGAGTATAATTGGATGGATCCTGGGGGCCCCGGATGCAAAACGGATTGGACTCGGACTCGGATTGGACATGGGGGACTGCTGGTGCTTCAGGTCTAGTGCGTTCGCACCTGCGTGGAGCTAGCCGCAGGTGCGAACCCACAGAAGCGGTCAAACGATAGCAGAAATGGCCTGGAGTAGGCTGGCCAGTGGTCGCAGAAGTGGACTTGGCCAGGCTTGGTGTGAACCGCACCTGCGATGGATTTTCCGCAGATACGGAACCGCAGAAGCGGCCAATTCTCCGCAGAATCAGAAATCGCTGGGAGGCAGTGAGGTCCATTTAATACGGGACTTAGACCATTTTGGCTCATTTATTTTACTTCTTGGGCGATTTTTTGAGCTTCTTAGAGAGGAATTTCCACCTATCTATTGAAGGTAAGTAATTCCTACCCTATGTAAGTTAAATACATAGATTATGAGTAGATTTTAACATATAAAATAGTGAAAATTATGAATTTAGTTGAAAAACCTAGGTTTTTATAAAAATAGAATTTAACCACGAAAATGGTTACGGAATTGGGTAAAAATTATATATTTGAGTTCGTGAGGTTATGGGTAATAATTATTTTCAAAAATGTCAGGAATCCGGGCACGTGGGCCCGTAGATGAATTTTAGGAATCTTCCAAATGGGGTTGGGTAATTACTCCAATAGTTAAATTATGAACTTTTGAGTATATATTGATTTATTTATATAATATTTGGCTAGCTACGGGTTGTTTGGCACTAAGTTGAGGACTTAGAGCACGTTTGTGGACTAGAAGTGAGCTTGAGAACGAGGTAAGTCTCTTGCCTAACATTGTAAGAGGGAACTCATCCCCTTAGGAGTATCTTGTTGTGTGTTATTTGTGTGGGGAGCTACATACGCACTAAGTGACGAGAGTCCGTGCGTAGCTATATTTTATGAGATGTACGGGTAGTCTTAGATTTACCATGCTTTAATTGTATTGTCATATATGTTATGCATATTAATTATCTTGAATAGAGATGAGACTAGAGATTTTAGAGTTGAAAACTTCCAATTTAAAATTCTTATTTTGGGGAAGAATTGATCAATATTTAATATCTCTGAGAAATCCATGTCCTCTCGCGTCGCAAGCACTTCCACGAGCGAGGTAAACTTCTTTATTCTCATGGGAGCAGGCCGTTTGCCTCGGTAGTATAATGGATGTATCTATGGTTCGTATTGTTCGACCCTCGGCAGTGCACACAGTAAATTTTTGGATCGGGTCATACAACCTCGGCATAAATCGTGCGTGATAATACTCGGAGCTTGATTACACTTGATATTACTTTGTGGCTCGAGATGTTATAATTTATTTAATGACGGAATTTGATTTGGGGTTAGTAGATGTTGGCTAGAGCTTTGGGAATTTATTATTAGTTAGTGATTCATCTATTCACTACTTGACATTGTGTTATTCTTATTATTTCCATGTCTCATACCTATTTAGAATTTCTGTATTTTATTGTTGACCCATAGTAAGTGTCGATGTCGACCCATTGTCACTACTTCTTCGAGGTTAGAATGGATACTTACTGGGTACATATTGTTTATGTACTCATGCTACACTTTTGCACTAATCGTGCAGGATCTGAGGTAGGTGTATCTGGCAATCATCCCGGCGCGCACCCCTGATACTCCGAGACTTAGTGGTGAGCTACTTTCCGAGTCCGTTCTGCAGCACCTAGAGTCTCTCTTTTGCATTTATTTTCTGTCTACTTTATTTTACACAGTAGTTTAGTATTTTGTATATTTTACTAGTAGCTCATACACTTGTAACACTAGGTCTTGGAATTATGCTAGTAGACATTTGATGGCTTTTGAGTATTTATTTCACCACACTTGTTCTTATATTTGTTTATACTTTATTTTATTAAATTTTTCACCTCTTACTTAATAAATAAAAATCAACTATTTTGAAGTTGTTTAAAAGGATAAATATATGGCTAGTTAACCGTTGGCTTACCTAGCGGCGACGCTGGATGTCATCACAGCCTATAAGTAAAATTGGGTCGTGACAACATGCTATCAGAGCACTAGGTTCACGTAGGTCTCACAAGTTATGAGCAGGCCTAATAGAGTCTTGCAGATCGGTGCGGAGACATTCGTACTTATCTTCGAGAGGCTATAGGGTGTTAGGAAACTACTCTTTCTTCATCTCCTATCGTACAATTTATGTTGTGCTAAGTATCTTTCTCTTATTCTCTCACAGATGGTGAGAACGCGCGCAGCAGATGTATCCGATCATGGAGGAGTTGCTCCTCGTATTGCTAGAGGCCGAGGGAGGGCTCCAGCTCATGGTAGAGGATGAGGACGTCCTAGAGTTGCTTTAGTTGTGCCACCAGTGGATCTAGTAGAGGACCCTATTATTGAGGAGCAGGATGAGGTGCATGCAGCAGAGCCGACCCTAGTGGATTTCATGTCTGCACCGGGATTCCAGGAGGCCATGGGTCGTATTCTACGGTTCATGGATTCTATGACTCAAGGCTAGTTTATTTCTAGCAGACCCAGCCACATCTCAGGCGGGAGGGGAAGCATAGACCCCTACCGCTCAGGCTCTAGGGCATGCAACTGCCGTATATCAGACCTCGAGCACACTACCCATGGGCGGAGCCCAGCTAGTTGCAACAGCTATACCTAAGCCCAGACCAGTTACGACCGGCGAGCCACAAAAGCTATTGGACAGATAAACTAGGCTACATCCTCCTGTCTTTGGAGGTGAGCGACATGAGGACCCCCATGACTTTATTGATCGGTGCGGGGACATACTGCACAACATGAGGATATTGGAGTCCCACAGAGTGGACTTTAACACCTTAAAGCTGGAGGGCAGGGCCAGTATATGGTGGCAGTCCTATCTTCTCAGCAAACCAGCAGGTTCTCCTCCCTTGACTTGGGACCAGTTCACACTTATTTTTATGGATAGGTATATTCAACCCTCTCATAGGGAAGAGTTGCGGTTTTAGTTTGAGCAACTTTAGCAGGGTCAGATGTCTGTGACCGACTATGAGGCGAGATTCTCTGAGTTGTCTTGCCATGCACATATGATACTCCATACCAATGCAGAGAGGGTGCAGAGGTTTGTTGTAGGGTTGCACTCTGGTATCCAGGCCACCATGGCCCGATAGGTTGAGATGGGGACTTCTTACGAGCTAGTTGTGGAGATAGCTCAGAGGATCGAGGGTGTTTGTTAGCGGAGAAGAGAGCATATGTCGCGGGACAAGCGGTTCCGTTATTCTGGAGGGTTTAGTGGTGCTCCGTCTGGGGGCAGAGGTCAGTTTGGGAGAGGTCAGCCTAGCAGGACCATATATCCAGCACCTCCTCTCTCTCGGGGTGCTCCAGTGTGATCCTATTTCAGCTACATGCCAGAGAGCTCCTATTGCCCACTAGCTATTCAGGGTTCCTCTAGTGGGTATTCAGGCCATCAAGGTCAGCAGTCCACCATTTCGAAGGGTTGTTATGAGTGCGGGAATCCTGGCCACATGAAGAGGTTTTGTCCCAAACTTCGGGGCAAGGTAGTACAACAGGGTCATCAGCCTATGATTTCGGCACCAGCTGTCGCACCAGCCGTCTAGATGCCTAGAGGCGGAGGGCAGGTGGGTAGGGGCTGTCCTAGAGGTGGAGGCCAGTCAGGTGGTGCTCCAGCTATGTTCTATGCTTTCCCGGTCAGACCAGATGCAGTGGCCTCAGATGTCATGATCACATGTATTATTTCTATCTATGGTAGGGATGCTTCGGTACTATTTGATCCAGGGTCTACATATCCATATGTTTCATCTCTGTTTACTTATTTCCTGGGTGTTCCTTGCGAGTCCTTGAGTACTCATGTATATGTGTCCGTGCTAATAGGAGATTCTGTTGTGGTGGATCGGATCTATCAGTCCTGTATTGTGACTTTCTGTGGTTATGAGACTAGAGCGGATCTTCTGTTGCTTGATATGACTAACTTTGAGGTCATCCTGGGCATATATTGGTTATCTCCATATCACACCATCCTTGATTGTCGTGCCAAGACTGTTACCTTGGCGATGCCAGAGCTGCCTAGATTAGAGTGGAAGGGTTTGTCTGTCAGTGCATCTAGTCAAGTTATCTCTTTTCTGAAGGCTCGACACATGGTCGAGAACGGTTTCTTGGCTTATCTTGCTTATGTTCGGGATACTACCGCAAAAACTCCGGCAATTGATTCAGTGCATGTAGTTCGGGACTTCTCCAATGTGTTTCTTTCTGATCTTCTAGGCATGTCGCTAGATCGTGATATCGATTTCTACATTGATTTGGCTCCAGGTACCCAGCCTATCTCTATTCCTCCGTACAGCATGGCTCCGAAAGAGTTGAAGAAGAAAGATGGGACTATGCAAATGTGCATTGATTTCCGCCAGTCTAATAATGTTACCATTAAGAACAAGTACCCGTTGTCACGTATTGATGATTTGTTTGACCAGTTGTAGGGTGCCGGGGTGTTATGTAAGATTGACTTGAGATCGGGGTACCATCAGTTGAAGATTCATGATTCGGATCTTCCAAAGATGGCTTTCAGGACTAGATATGGCCACTATGAGTTCTTAGTGATGTCCTTCGGTTTGACTAACGCCCCGACGGTATTTATGGATTTGATGAATTGGGTGTTCAGGCCATATATTGCTCATTTGTCATTGTCTTCATTGATGACATTTTGATCTACTCGCGTAGCATGGAGGAGCACAAGCAGCATTTGAGAGTGGTGCTTCAGACCTTGCGGGAACAGAAGCTATATGCTAGGTTCTCTAGGTGTGAGTTTTAGTTAGATTCTGTGGCATTCTTGGGGCATATTGTATCAGACGAGGGTATTAAGGTAGATCCTAAGAAGGTCGAGGCAATTCAGAGTTGGCCTCATCCTACCACAGCGACCGAGATCATGAGCTTCTTAGGGTTAGTAGGTTATTATCATCGGTTTGTGGAGGGCTTCTCATCTATTGCAGCACCTTTGACTAGATTGACCCAGAAGAGTGCTCCATTCTGATGGTCCAACGATTGCGAGGCGAGCTTTCAGAAGCTTAAGACCGCCTTGACTTTAGCACCGGTGTTAGTGTTTCCTTCCGGTTCAGGGATGTTTATTGTGTATTGCGACGCTTCACGTGTTGGCCTGGGTTGTATATTGATATAGGAGGGGCGAGTTATTGCATCTGCTTCACGTCAGCTGAAGCGCTACAAGAAGAATTACCCTGTGCACAATTTGGAGTTGGCCGCAATAGTTCATGCTCTTAAGATATGGAGGCATTATCTTTATGGGGTGTCCTGTGAGGTTTACAACGATCATCGTAGCTTGAAGCATTTGTTCAAGAAGAGAGATCTCAATTTGAGGCAGCGCAAGTGGTTTGAGTTACTAAAAGATTATGATATTACCATCATTTATCATCCGGGTAAGGCAAACGTAGTTGTGGATGCCTTGAGCAGAAAGGCGGAGAGTTTGGGTACTTTGGCATTCATTTCAGCAGAGGAGAGGACATTAGCTTTAGACATTCAGTCCTTGGCTAACAGACTTGTGAGGTTGGATATTTCAGAGCCCAGCCGAGTTCTTGCATGCGTCGTCGCCCAGTCTTCACTATTCGAGCAGATCAAGGCTCGCCAGTACGACGATCCGTACCTATTAGTTCTCAGAGAGACGGTACTACAGGGTGGTGCCAAGGAGGTTACTATCGGTTAGGATGGTGTTCTGCGACTCCAGGGTAGTCTATGTGTCCCTAATGTTGATGGATTGAGGAAAAGGATTCTAGATGAGGCATACAGTTCTCGGTATTCTATTCATCCAGGTGCTACGAATATGTATCGTGACCTGAGGCAACATTATTGGTGGCGGCGGATAAAGAAGGACATAGTTGAGTATGTAACGAGGTGCCTAAATTTCCAGCAGGTTAAGTATGAGCATCAGAGGCCAGGTGGCCTACTCGAGCGGATGGTTATACCTGAGTGGAAATGGGAGCGCATTACTATAGACTTCGTAGTTGGGTTTCCGCAGACCTTGAGGAAGTTTGATGCAGTTTGGGTCATTGTCGACAGGTTGACCAAGTCGGTACACTTCATTCCGGTTGTAACCACATATTCTTCAGAGAGATTGGCCTAGATGTACATTCAGGAGATTGTTCGGTTGCACTGTGTGCCTATTTCCATCATATCAAATAGAGGCCCTCAGTTTACTTCGCATTTCTGGAGGGCAGTACAAAGTGAGTTGGGGACCCGGGTAGAGCTCAGCACAACCTTTCATCCACAGACCGACAGGCAGTCGGAGCGAACGGTTCAGATCTTGGCGGATATGCTCAGAGCATGTGTGATTGACTTTGGAGGGCAGTGGGATTGATTCTTGCCTTTGGCTGAGTTTGCTTATAACAACAGTTATCAGTCCAGCATCGAGATGGCTTCACTTGAGGCTTTATATGGTCGGTGATGTCGTTCACCCATCGGATGGTTTGAGCCCGGCGAGGCTAAGTTATATGGTACTGACTTGGTGAAGGATGCCTTGGAAAAGGTAATGTTGATTTAGGAGCGACTTCGCACAGCACCAGTCCAGGTAGAAGAGTTATACGAATCATAAGGCACATGATTTATCATTTATGGTGGGTGAGAAGGTTCTCGTGAAGGTCTCGCCGATGAAGGGAATCATGAAGTTCGGGAAGAAAGGCAAGTTGAGCCCAAGGTTTATAGGTCCATTTGAGGTGTTGAGACGAGTTGGGGAGGTTGCTTATGAGCTTGCTTTGCCTACCAGACTATCGGGAGTTCATCCGGTCTTCCACGTGTCTATGCTCTGGAGGTATCATGCCGACAGGTCGCATGTAGACTACATCACGATTCAGTTAGATAAGAGCCTGGGTTATAAGGAGGAGCCAGTTGCCACTGTTGACAGGCAGGTTCGCAAGTCAAGGTCCAAGAATATTTATACGGTAAAAGTTCAGTGGAGGGGTCAACCAGTCTAGGAGGCGACTTGGGAGACCGAGGAAGACATGCGAAGTAGATATCCATACTTATTCGGCACTCTAGGTACGATTCTAGACCCGCTCGAGGACGAACGTTTATTTAAGAGGTGGAAAATGTAACGATCCGACCAGTCGATTTGCTTTTTAGAACCTTGTTCTACTAAATAAGACTCCCCGTATGTGCTTTTACTATTTTATGACTTGTGGGGATGGTTAGTTCAGGTTTGGAAGGGTTCGGGGTTGAAATCGGAACACATAGTTCCTTATTATTAGCTTAAAAGGGTTAAGTTTGACTTGGGTCAACATTTATAGTAAACAACCCCAGAACCGAGATTCGACAGTCCCAATAGGTTCGTATGATGATTTTGGACTTGGGCGTGTGTTCGGATCGAGTTTTGGATAACCCGGGAGCATTTCGGCGCCTAAAGTTAAAAGTTGGCACATTGAAGGGATTTAAGTTTTTTAAATTTGGGTTGAAATAGGTTTTGGTGTTATCGAGGTCCGTTTGAGATTCCGAGCCTTGGAATAGTCCCGTATGGTGATTTATGACTTGCATGCAAAATTTGGCGTCATTCCGAGTTGATTTGAAGAGAATTGGACGCGCGGAAGTATGTTTTTAGAAGTTTTGAGTTTCATATCAAATTCATATGTTTTGGCATCCGATTCGTAATTCTATTATATTATTGGATGTGTGAGTGTAATTGAATAGGGTCCCGGGGGCCCCGGATGCAAAACGAATTAGAATTAGACTCGGATTGGACATGGGGGACTGATGGTGGCTTCAGGTCTGGTGCGTTCGCACCTGCGTGGAACTAGCCGCAGGTGTGAGCCCGAAAAGGCAAGCAAACGATCGCAAAAGCGGCCTGGAGTAGGCTGGCCAGTGGTCGCATAAGCAGAGTATTTATTGCACCTGCGAGCGCGCAGGTGCGAGGAAAGTTGTCGCAGGTGCGGGCTAGGACATGAAGGCTTGAGGTCGCAGGAGCGGGAGTTTCTCTGTAGGCGCGAGTGCGCAAATGGGGACCATTTCCGTAGAAGCGGATGCGCAGGTGCGCATGTCTCTCCGCAAAAGAATACTTGGCTAGGCTTGGTGTGAACCGCACCTGCGATGGATTTTCCGCAGATGCGGAGCCGCTGAAGCAGCCAATTCTCCGCAGAAGCGGAAATCGCTTGGAGGCAGTGAGGTCCATTTAATACGGGACTTAGGCCATTTTGGTTCATTTATTTCACTTTTTGGGCGATTTTCGGAGCTTCTTAGAGAGGGATTTCCACCTAGATATTGAAAGTAAGTAATTCCTACCCTATGTAAGTTAAGTATATAGATTATGGGTAGATTTTAACATGTAAAATAATAGAAATTATGGGTTTAGTTGAAAAACTTAGGTTTTTATAAAAATGGGATTTAACCACGAATATGGTTATGGAATTGGGTAAAAATTATATATTTAAGTTTGTAAGGTTATGGGTAACAATTATTTTTGAAAATTTCTGGAATTCGGGCACGTGGGCTCGGGGATGAATTTTAGGAATCTTCCAAATTGGGTTGGGTAATTACTCCAATAGTTAAATTATGAACTTTTGAGCATATATTGATTTATTTATATAATATTTGGCTAGTTTTGGGTTGTTTGGAACCAAGTTGAGGACTTAGAGCGTGTTTGTGGACCGGAAGTGAGCTTGAGAACGAGGTAAGTCTCTTTCCTAATATTGTAAGAGGGAACTCATCCCTTTAGGTGTATCTTGTTGTGTGTTATTTGTGTGGGGAGCTACGTACGCACTAGGTGACGAGAGTCCGTGCGTAGCTATATTTCATGAGATGTCCGGGTAGTCTTAGATTTATATCATGCTTTAATTGTACTGTCATATTTGTTATGCATATTAATTATCTTGAATAGAACTGAGACTAAAGATTTTACAGTTGAAAACTTCCAATTTAGAATTCTTATTTTGAGGAAGAATTGATGAATATTTAATATCTCTGAGAAATCCATGTCCTCTCGCGTCGCAAGCACTTTCGCGAGCGAGATAAACTTCTCTATTCTCATGGGAGCGGGTCGTTCGCCTCGGCAGTATAATAGATGCATCTATGGTTCGTGTCGTTCAACCCTCGACAGTGCATACAGTAAATTTTTTAATCGGGTCGTACGACCTCAGCATAAATCGTGCGTGATAATACTCGGAGCCTAATTACACTTGATATTACTTTATGGTTCGAGAGATTATAATTTATTTAATGACAAAAATTGATTAGGGGTTAGTAGATGTTGGCTAGAGATTTTTGAATTTATTATCAGCTAGTGAGTCATCTATTCACTACTTGACATTGTGTTATTATTATTATTTCTATGTCTCATACCTATTTAGAATTTGTGTATTTTATTGTTGACCCATAGTAAGTGTCGATGTCGACCCCTTGTCACTACTTCTTCGAGGTTAAACCGGATACTTACTGGGTAGATACTATTTATGTACTCACGCTACACTTCTGCACTAATCGTGCAGGATCTGAGGCATGTGCATCTTGCGGTCATCCCGGATTACACCCCTGATATTCTGAGACTTAGTGGTGAGCTGCTTTCAGAGTCCGTTATGCAACACCCGGAGTCTCTCTTTTGCATTTATTTTCTGTGTACTCTATTTCAGACAGTAGTTTAGTGTTTTGTATATTCTACTAGTAGCTCATACACTTGTGACACCAGGTCTTGGAATTATGCTAGTAGACATTTGATGACTTTTAAGTATTTATTTCGCCACACTTGTTCTTATATTTGTTTACACTTTATTTTATTAAATTTTTCACCTCTTACTTACTCAATAAATAAAAATCAACTATTTTGAAGTTGTTAAAAAGGATAAATACATGGCTAGTTCACCGTTGGTTTGCTTAGTGGCGACGTTGGGCGCCATCACGGCCTATAAGTGAAATTGGGTCGTGACAATAATCATCCATGATAGTTTGTCTAATTCCATCATTAGATTGTGAACTTAAACTTTATACTTATAAGAACCGGTGATTTAGTCCTCTGTGTATAAACTAAACTCTATACACTAAATCATCTACTATATAAGCAAAGAACATAGACTAATATATGATCTATTTAAAAATGTATTAAAATTGAATAAACAATTATTCCATAATCTATACTATATCCAAACCAAACCCACAATTAATAGTATATATCCCATCATCTACTATATAATGCATGGCGTGTGATTCGAAGAAACCTTTTTCGGTGGACAACATTATTCTATAATCCAACGGCAGATAATTTGCTCTTAACTCTATACATGCATTAATAACCGTTTGGATTAGTTCTAAATGACGACAAATGTTAATTTGAGGGAGGTCCGCCCTTGAGAGAGCTTGAAAAGTCAGAGAAAACAAATGTGGCAATGTGCATAGCAATACTAAATTAACGGTAAAAGGCAAAGAGGAAAAAAGACTTCGATTTATCTAATAAGAGCCAAACATTGCACGAGTCATTTACACCATAATGAGCCTGGTTTTGCTTAAAAAGAAAACCACCATTTGGTTTCCAGCAACCTCAAAACTTCTACATATCTCTTTGGCCTATTATACGTACGCAACTTTTACTTTACAAGAGAGAGAGTCAGAGAGAGAGAAAGGGCGATAGAGAGTGTCTCTTATGATCATTTCATTCATCTGATAAGATATGTATAATGCTTAGAAGGAGCAGGTTTTAGTGATGATTTATTATGTAGGTCAAATGATTAATTATTGAGGTCGTTGTTCCATATTATTGCATGCCCATGCAGAGTAAGCATTAAATTGCTGCTCAAGTTGCCGGGCCAGCAATATTTGACGTATACCCTCAAGTCTTTGGCGAAGGACGGCCGATTCGGTCCTGAGCCGCTCGTTGTCACACTGTACAAATTGGCACTGATGGGTCATCAACCGAAACCGGTTCGTTAATTCCCGGTTCCCAACTTTAAGCCGGTTCGCTTGGTTCCGCAGGTTCTCCAGGTGCTTTTGCTTTCGCATGCGGGACCGCCTGGCTGATTCCCGGTTCGAGACCATACGACGACGCTTTTTCTCATCTATGTCCCGGTTCGAAGTCGTACGCTGCCGCTTTCTTTCATCCGGACAGCAGTTCAAGTTATTATTATTGTTATTGTTATTCCGACTTGGTTCATCTGAACCGGAACTAGAATGAACGGAATTCGGTTTAGAGTCATCAGACCCTGAACCGGAGTTGGATATAACCGGTTCAGGGGGTGGTGATTCTTTGGGAGAAATAACCGGTTCTTCTTCCACTTGTTGTGGAAATAGAAAAGCCGTCTCGATACACTCCCACGGAGTGAAACCGCCATCAAAAGCCGGAAACAAGTGGGGAAAAAGCCCATCGGCGGGCAGAGTAGTGGCCGGAAATGTGGACAACATGGCCGGAAAATCGCTTATAGAGGGGGGTAGGTAGGTAGGAGGAGAAAAGGGATTTAGTAAGGTCACGAGTGTAGTATTTATTGACAAGAATTAAGGAGTAGGCCGGGCTCCACTTAGGGGTAGTTTAGTCATTCGACAAAACTTTTGAGTCAGGTGGCACTAGTGGGTAGGGCCCACTCATTGGCTTTTGAAAGTAGATTTTAGGGTGACATAAGCTACTAGGACCCACAAATTCAGCTTAGTCACGAAGGAACAAAAGTAGTGGGGACATAATGTACCTACGTGTCATCTTTTGTATGAGCTGAGCGTGTGAGGAGCCAATAGTATGAAAAGGTGCTTACGTGGAAGCACGTTTGAGCTCGGCTCCGGCTATAGCAAGCCGAGAGAATGAGCTGAAATTGAGAAAATTTTAATGAGAGTGAGGATCTGATGGACTCCCTTCTCTCTTGCAATCATATTTATCCATAGTGTTATTCTACGTAGAAGTGGAGTATTTGATACGTGATTAGGTAATCTTCTGCTTTTCTTCAGGTTAATTATATACTCCATCACTTGTACTTACACAATTACTAGTACTATAAAACACTCCAAATACTGATAGTATTAACATGAACTGCAAAAAATGAGTACTAGTTTGTTGTTTGGACCACAAATCACATAGTGGAGATAGAGAAACGAAATGACATTTTTAAAAGGGCCAACTTTACGAGTAGTCAACTTGAACATCATTAATTATATTCACCTAGGAAGAGATTAGAGAGTAAGATTTATATAATTATATTTACTATTTGACCTTATCTATTTATGGTGTGCGCAACTAAGAATGCGCAATATAATCTCTCCGGACTCTGGTAAGTTCTTTCTTATTCAACGACTGTGGGCAAGTAAACCAAATAGTAGTGTGGAGATTTTGTGCGTAAAGCCTTATCCCACTGATTATTATTGCGCCCTTGTTTTTTGAGTGGATTAACTGTATGCTTATCTTTGTAAATTCGAACACCAAGAATTTTTGCTTTTGTGAAAATGATAAGGAGGATAAAAAGAAGAAATAATGGAAAGCACAAGAAGTTGACACTTGATTTACGAATATATACGACTTCGAAAAAAATACGCATATGTGAACAGAATTTTATAGCAAGACTGTAAAACAAGATTTCCTCAATTATAACCTTAACGTTACGTTAGATTCTTTTCTTTTCCATAAAAAAATTATTTAGGAATCTGAATATATTCAATTATTCTTAACACGTCATTATTCTTCCAGCCACCATTTTGTTGCCGTCAACAATTCGGCAGATGCTTTTGTCTTTCACTTCATCTTAATATATGACAACGGGGGCAGAATTAAAAAAATCATCAAGATGTTAGTTGCACCTATTTTTCTAAAGTCCAAGTCTAAACAGAGACTAGCGGTAGGGGACGCTCCAATATAAAATCAAATACTATTTCTTTTAAAAAGATCAATAATTAAGGAGAGGAATCCATCTAATATTTCTAAATTAAGCTGAAAAGTCTGAATATATAGATGTGAACTATCAACCATTTATCGGGAATCGCAGAGCGGAGCTTTATTAATATTTGATAAGTAAGATTATAACTTGATTATATTGTTTTGACGTACGCAAATAATCGGTAGCATGAGGCGGACATTTAAATCTTTTTGCTTTTAGTCACATATTACAACACGTATACTAAAGCAATTAGCTTCCCTAATTTGTTACTATATAAAACAGAGAGTGCCTCCCAAGTCAAGGGAACTTTATTCTTCGATAGGACATAAAATAGACTTCAAAGGTATGGAGAACAGACACGTTACTTGTCTACTAGTTCATGATAAGGTTTCAGTTTTTTTGTTGTGATCCATCTTTAATTTTGATGTTTCTAAAATATTCTGATCACTTTCACTCTGGAAATTCCTTATTTATGCAGCAAAAGGGCATCATACATCTGGTCACACCAAAAAGGACGGACATGTAACACACTTCTATCGTATTTTCCAGTACTGGTGCGAATGGTACTATAATCATTAATGATCATTTATCATAGAAACCTTGAGAAAATACGTTAAACAGCTCCCATATCTATGTGGGGGATTTTTTTTTTTTTTTTTTCTGTTTTAAGGAAACAATCTAATGGCTAAGAGGTTGATAGCACTATCACTAGTTCAAATAGGAGTATCCTTAATTATCTGGTTAACTATGTAAAAATCACAATTCAAATTAATATCACTGGTTCGTGTATACGGGTAAAACCGAGGCTAATGAGCACCCCGATTTTCCGGTAGGGCAAATGAAATAAGAACGAAACTATAAGGAATCAAAATCGAAGCTGGGAGCCTCTCGCATCAAGGCCCGAACAAAACACCTGCCCTCGGAGCTATCGAGATCACGCCCTCCAGTATTCGGTTCAAGTTTCAAGACCTCGGAAAGCATTACCAAACGTCCGTGCGCGATTAACAAAGGCCGTGATATCCGTGCCCAACCGGATATCACGACGTGGATCTCGGTTTGTATCGGTAGCAGAACAGTGATTAGCGAAAATGAAGATTTTTACCTTTCTTAGAATTATACTTAGGGTAAAACTCCCTACTATATAAAGGGGAAGTTTATTATTCAATAAACACACCGTAACACGCATATCAAGGCAATATAAACTTGTTTTCTCTGTTTCTAAGCTATTCAAAGCTTCATATTCTTGTTCGTAGCTTTTCATATATATTTTGGCTGCGAATCAAAGGCAGATTAATTGTTAAGCCCACAAACGAGTCCGGATTCAATACTACTGCTGGTTTGGCTATTTTTTCTATCTTTCATTCGCTTATCTAACATTATTGATCACTTGTATGTGATTAATCCATATATTATTTTCCCTCAAAATCGAATAACAATTAAATTTGTAAGTGGTTTCAAGGATACGTGGACTAACTTGATACAAAATAATAAATTAGATCGCAATTGAAATAAATAATGATAAAGTAGATGCAAACTACACGAATTGAATAGTATCAGCCTTGGAAGGTTAGCCACCCTCGAGCCAAGTACGCTTTGATCGGTGTCAGGATACAGAAGAACAAGAGCTTAAAGAGAAATAATAACAATGTATTGCTTTGGGATGCATATTACAATGTGTCGAATGAATTATCAGACCCCCCCTTTATATAGTAGAGGTGTCACAACCCGGAATTCCCACCTTCGGGATCGTGATGGCGCCTAACATTTCACTTGCTAGACAAGCCAATATTAGAGTAATTCTTTACTAATTTAAATCACTTTGAACAATTTAACCAATTAAACAGAAATGAAGCTAAAATAAAATATGAAATAACATAACAATCTGATATCTAGTACAACCCGGATCTAGAGTCACAAGTACACGAGCTTCTAAAGATTCTACATATAGAGTCTGAAGTAAATACAACTGTCTCGAACGAGATGAACTGTAAAATAAGGGAAGGGGACTTCAAGGTCTGCAGACGCCAACAAATCTACCTTGAGTCTCCAAATGCTAATCCGATCTGATGTGCCTTACGGACAGCTAGAACCAGTACCAAAATCTGCACAAGAAGTACAGAGTGTAGTATGAGTACAACCGACCCAATGTACTCCGTAAGTGTCGAGCCTAACCTCGACGAGGTAGTGATGAGGCTATGACAGGACACCCATGTAATTTAACCTGCACTGACAAAAATATACGTACAACATAACAACAAATAAAGAATTAACATGTACTAATGGGAGGGGGCATGCGAAAGGGGTGCAAGATACGGTAACTACATCAGGGAATGATAACAAGAAACAGTCAATAAACCTTCAACCAACAAAACAAATAAACATAATGAATAAAACTGCACGGCATCACTCTTCGTGCTTTTACTCTCAGTCTTACCATGAAACAGTAATAACGGCACGACATCACCCTTCGTGCATTAACTCTCAAATACGGCACCGCATCACCCTTCGTGCTTTTACTCTCAATTTCATCATGAAACAATATATACGGTACGGTATCACCCTTCGTGCATTAACTCTCAAATACGGCATGACATCACCCTTCGTGCTTTAATATTATCCCTTACCATGTAACAGTTAACATATAACAACAAGGAGATATAATAAACAAGAACAAACCTTACGTCAACAATGGTTCCATAATACCAACCTCAACTTCAGAAACAATACTCAATTATCACAGATAGCCTATAAATGCGGAAAGAACGATCAATTTAGTAGTTAACTAGTCTAAGCATGGATATCATGATCAAAGAAAGTAATAAAGCACAAGAAACAAGTCCCACCCGCATGCTTGTTACACCCTATATTTTCGTATGTAAAAATGCGTCGTAAGCAAACTAATGTAGGACAAAAAAATGAGATAATATTTAAAAGTATATAAAGTAAGTTAATCATGTTACCTCTGAGGTTACAAATATTGAAGATCATGAACAACAAGTACAAAGAGGGTTGGACAGTTCAGAAGCTAAAGCAATTAAATAAAACAATGTTTCATCGAAAGTCGACAAGTTGGGAATGTTATAACATGTACCTTTGGGGTGAGACTAGGGTGATTAACATGATAAAGAGATTATGTTATGATTTATATTAGTCGTATTACATCCGTGTGTTATGTTTTTAAGTCAAGCGAGTTGTGGAACAAAAGTCGATGAAAGTCATCACAAGTTACATTCATAAGTTTTACTGAAACTTTGGGTCAAATGTAACTGCAATTTTCTCCCAATATACTTAGAGTTATGGTGTGTTCCACCCATCAAATTAAAGATCTATGAGTCTATTTTCCAACGCATTAAACCATTTGTCAATACGACATCGGAGTAGAGAGATATGTGCATTTTTGCGATACTGCAAGCTGCTAGGTGACAAGTAGGTGTGTCACCTACTTGCTTAAATGAAAGCCCAAAAATGGGCCATTTCGGGTCGTCCAAAGAGGCCTTTTAAGGGCCTATTTTCTTCATATATTAGACTTAAAATAGAGCATAATAACCAGACATAAGCTCTGCAAAGAATCCTCCCAAAAATTTCCCACAAACCCTAATTGATTTTCTCTCCCTTTCAAGTTCCAATTGGAGGTAAAACTTAGAGTTTGAAGAACCAAGATAGGAGCTGAGTTATCCAACAAATAAGGTGAGTTTACTGCTCTCTTTCATCCATTTTTTCTTCTGTAAATTCATGGTAAGTCGTTCTATACTTGTAAGAACTCACGGGATGGTGATCGGAAGCCGTGAGTTCGAGTTATTCACTTGTAGCGGACTGTTTTGTGGACTGTTTTGTGTTGCTGTTGGGCTGCGTGTTTTATTACTATTTTGTGGAGTTTTGGAGGAGGAAGGGGGTTTATAAACACCATATAAATGTAGGGTGGTTGGCTGGTCGTTCGTCATAACATTTTCGGGTCGTTTGACACTACTACGGTGGTCGTTTTGTGTACGAAGAGATTGGGGTGTGTTGGGCTGTTTTGTAGTATTTGATGGTGTATATAGGGCTGGAAAATGATGTATATATGTTGTTATTGTTCTGTCCTTGTATTGTTGGTATTATCTTGAAGTTGGAGGAAGGGCATATTATAGGGGAGATGCTGCCCGTTTTAATACAAAATAGGTTTGTCGTTCGTTGTGCGATAGTTGTACCTTTCGTAACTTAACGATAGTATTATTATCATTCTTGTAGATTAAGGTGCGAAGAGGTGAGTTCAACTTGGTGATTGAAAAGATTGTGATAAGGTATGTTAAGGCTAAGCCTTCCTTCATTTTGGCATGATCTCGTAGCTACATGTGTTAGTAATGAGATAAAAAGAGAAGTTCATATTCATGAATTTATTCACACTATTCTAGTCTCATAAGTTACAATATTATTCCTTATCGAGACTCTATATTCAATTTTAGTATTGTCTTCTTTCAGTCAAGAGAGCAGCAAGCCTATATATACAGTATTACAGTATTTTCATTACCATCGAGCTATAATCGATGGGCAGGCCCCTATTGGGCAACCTCTGATCAGATGGAAAGTTATATACCGAGCCTACTGTGGCCGAGCGCCTATGAGCGAGCCCAGCATGGTCGAGATACATAGCCTAGTATGGCCGAGCGCCTATAAGCGAGCCTACTATGGCAGAGCAGTTATATATACCGAGCCTTATAAGGCCGTACAATTATTTTACTTACTATATTGAAGGAGTTGAGTCAGTATCAGCAGGTAAGTATATCTCCAGATCATCTTTGACTCCCAGTTAATTTCAGTTATCATATTATCAGTTCAGTTTCAGATTTCAGTTATTTTATTGCCTTACATACTCGGTACATTATTTCGTACTGACGTCCCTTTTTGGGGGCGCTGCATTTCATGCGTGCAGGTTCAGACAGACAGACGGGTAGACCTCCTCAGTAGGTGTTTTCCGAGTTCCGCCTGATCGGTAAGCTCCACGTCTTTCGGAGTTGCCAGGACTAGAGTTTTGTGTACATCTTATGTATATCTGTATATATGTTATGGGTAGGTCGGGGCCCTATTCCGATCACAGTACATCTATCAGTAGAGGCTTGTAGGCATATCCTGTTGGTTAGTGCAGTATGTTGGGTTTGTATAAATTGGTGGTTTGTCAGCTGTAGTAGCTATGACGGCCTTGTCGGCCTAGCTTTATATTGATATTTAGTTAGTGCTAGTTTCCATTCAGTTTTATATTTTGCTTCGCAAATTGTCTTGCAAGGTGGCCCCATGGCCAAAGTATGACATTATGTGTTCAGAGTCCCTTAGTCGCAATTTGGTACGCCAGGTTAGGTGAGGCACGGGGTGCTTGTCTCGCTCCTAGGTTCGGGGCGTGACAAACTTGGTATCAGAGCAGTTCTGTCCTAGGGAGTCTACAAGCCGTGTCTAGTAGGGTCTTGTTTATAGATGTGTTGTGCACCACATTATATAAGCAAGGAACTACAGGGCATTTAGGAGTTGGTTACACTTCTTTGAAATCTAAATCGTGCTATAGAACTGAGTTATAGGAAATTTGAATTAAACTTATGTGTTGGTGTTTGCATGCACAGATGACGGTGACTAGGAAGACTACGGCTAGCCAGAGGAGAGATACAGTAGTAGGTGAGGGGACCAACAGGGTACCCCCAGTAGATGGGGCCCAGTCTGAGGCTCAAGGGGAGACCCCTACTCAGCCATTACCGGCTCCTCCACCAACTACGGAGATTCCTAGGGAAACCGCACATCCAGTTCCCCCTCCACTTCCATCAGATCAGGACTTAAGGAGTGCGGTGCATTTGTTGACACAGTTGGTAGCTACCCAGCAACATGCTAGGGCATCAGCTAGTGCAGGAACTTCTGAGGGGTCTGGGAGTTCAAGGGTCCGAGAGTTTATTGCTTTGAGTCCCCCAGAGTTCACGGGGACAGATCAGAGGGAGGACCCGCAGGATTTCATAGATCAGCTTCACAGGATCTTTCGTGTTATGCATGCCACGGAGAAAGAGGCAGTTGAGCTAGCAGCTTTTCGACTCCGAGATATAGCCATCCTTTGGTATGAGGGATGGGAGAGGTCTAGGGGACGTGATACACCTCCCAGCTATTTGGGAGAATTTTTCAGATGCTTTCCTTGACCAGTACTTACCGCGGGAGATCCGACAGGCTCGAGTCGATCAGTTTCTAGCCCTCAAGCAGGGTAATATGAGTGTTCGAGAGTATAGTCTCCGTTTTGACTCATTGGCCAGATATGCACCATCCATAGTTTCTACTATGCGGGACAGGATTCACAGGTTTATAGCAGGGTTAGCCCCAGAGTTAACCGAGGCATGTGCCACCGCTGCATTGCAGGATAGTATGGATATCTCCCGGATTCAGGCATTCGCCCAGAATATAGAAAGGGGTAGGCGTCGGCAGCAGGGTACAGAGAGGGCTGAGCAAGGGCAACGTAAGAGGATGAGATTTCCCAGGTCTCAGGAGCAATCTCAGGGTAGTTATAGGACCCAGTACTTCGGACGGCCACCTAGGCCTCCGCCACCTCAGTTACAGGGTTACGGGTTTGACCGCTATACTAAGTCAGGACCAGGTGAGAGCTCACGGGCGTCAGGTTTGCAGCGACAACGAGGTTCTGCGCAGACATGGTCATTTCCTCCGCGGTGTGACATCTGTGGTAGAGGACACTTGGGTCAATGCCGAGCAGGTTCTGATGCTTGTTATACATGTGGGCGTCCGGGGCATATGATGCGAGATTGCCCAAATAGAGATTCTGGGGGAATGGCACAACCAGCGAGTTCAGCAACAGGATCGTCTATGTCCGTGCATCCTTCAAGGCGTGAGTCTCAGTCTTCGGCTGGTAGAGGTCGAGGCAGAGGTAGAGGTTCCAGTTCAAGTGGTAATCAGAACCGTATCTATGCTTTAGCGGGTCGACAGGACCAGGAGTCTTCACCAGACGTTGTGACAGGTATATTAACCATTTGCTCTCACGATGCTTATGCTTTGATAGACCCAGGATCTACTTTATCGTATATTACCCCATTTGTCGCGAGGAAGTTTGGTATAGTGCCTGAAATACTAAGTGATCCTTTTGCGGTATCTACACCGATCGGAGAATCGATTATTGCTAGACGGGTTTACCGAGGTTGTACGGTGACAATTTGTAGTCGTCAGACCTCAGCTGACCTAGTTGAGCTAGAGATGATGGACTTTGATGCTATCATGGGCATGGACTGGTTGGCAGCTTGCTATGCCACAGTTGATTGCCGAGCAAAGGTAGCCAAATTTCATTTTCCGGGTGAGCCAGTCCTTGAATGGGTAGGTAATACACCAACACCTAGAGGTAGGTTTATTTCCTATCTGAAGGCGAGGAAAATGATCGCAAAAGGGTGCATTTATCATATTGTGCGAGTTAGAGATGCAGATGCTGAGATACCTACACTTCAGTCTATTCCCATAGTCAAAGAGTATGCAGATGTGTTTCCAGATGAGCTTCCAGGTATTCCTCCAGAGCGAGAGATTGATTTTAGCATCGATTTGCTTCCAGGAACTCAACCAATATCCGTCCCTCCGTATAGAATGGCACCTGCCGAATTGAAGGAGTTGAAGGAGCAGTTAAAAGATTTGCTGGAGAAAGGTTACATTAGGCCCAGTACCTCACCTTGGGGTGCACCGGTACTATTTGTGCGGAAGAAAGACGGCTCGCTGAGGATGTGTATCGATTATAGGCAGTTGAACAAGGTAACTATTAAGAATAAGTATCCACTTCCAAGGATCGATGACTTGTTTGATCAGTTGCAGGGAGCTAGATGCTTTTCCAAGATTGATTTGAGGTCGGGGTACCACCAGGTCAGAGTTCGGGAAAAAGATATTCCGAAGACAGCCTTCAGGACCCGATATGGCCACTTCGAGTTCCTTGTCATGTCCTTCGGGTTGACTAATGCACCCGCTGTATTTATGGACTTGATGAATAGCCTATTCCGGCCATTTTTAGATCTGTTCGTGATAGTATTTATTGATGATATTCTGGTTTATTCCCGTTCAGAGGATGAGCATGCAGACCACCTACGAGCGGTACTCCAAACCCTCCGTGATCGTAAGTTGTATGCTAAGTTTTCTAAATGTGAGTTCTGGTTGAAGTCTGTAGCATTCTTGGGGCATATTGTATCAGATGAAGGGATAAAGGTGGACACTCAGAAGATTGAGGCCGTGAAATCTTGGCCTAGACCTACCACTCCGACAGAGGTTCGTAGCTTTCTAGGCTTAGCAGGATACTATCGGAGGTTCGTAGAGGGTTTTTCTTCCCTTTCGGCACCATTGACGAAGTTGACACAGAAAGAAACTAAGTTTCAATGGACAGAGGCTTGTGAGCGGAGTTTCCAAGAGCTTAAGAACAAGTTGACCTCAGCTCCAGTTCTAACACTTCCAGAGGGTCTAGAGGGTTATGCCGTGTATTGTGATGCATCAGGTGTCGGGTTAGGATGTGTCCTGATGCAACATGGGAAGGTAATTGCATATGCTTCAAGGCAGTTGAGGAAGCACGAGAGGAATTATCCGACCCACGACCTCGAGTTAGCTGCGGTTGTCCATGCACTTAAGATATGGCGGCATTATTTATATGGTGTTCATGTTGATATATTTACTGATCATAAAAGCCTACAATATATTTTCAAGCAGAAAGAGTTGAATTTGCGACAGAGGCGATGGCTTGAGTTATTGAAAGATTACGATGTTAACATTCTCTACCATCCAGGGAAAGCTAATGTTGTAGCAGATGCCTTAAGTCGCCGATCTATGGGTAGCTTAGCACATGTAGAGCCCGAGAAAAGACAATTAGCTAGAGATATTCATCAATTGGCTTCGTTGGGGGTTCGGTTAGTAGATTCTGAGGATGGTGGAGTTGTAATCCAAAACACTGCAAAATCATCCCTCATAGCTGAAGTCAAGGAAAGGCAGTACGAGGACCCAGAGTTGGTTGAGTTGAGAGAGCGAGTTCCGCAGCAGAAGAAGCCATTGTTAGAGCTCAAGGGAGATGGGGTTCTCAGATACAAGGGTCGTTTGTGTGTTCCAGATGTAGCAGGGCTACGAGACAGGATTATGTCAGAGGCACATTATTCATGGTATTCCATCCACCCTGGATCGACGAAGATGTATCATGACATTAAGGATATGTACTGGTGGAATGATATGAAGAAGAACATTGCTGAG
Source organism: Nicotiana tomentosiformis (assembly GCF_000390325.3). NCBI lineage: Eukaryota > Viridiplantae > Streptophyta > Magnoliopsida > Solanales > Solanaceae > Nicotiana > Nicotiana tomentosiformis. The sequence continues at coordinate 108,357,259 of NC_090813.1, forward strand.
TTTGTCGCCCAATGTACTAGTTGCCAGCAAGTGAAGGTAGAACACCAGAAGCCCGGAGGGCTAATGCAGACTATAGAGATCCCGACATGGAAATGGGAGGCGATAAACATGGACTTTATCATGGGTTTACCTCGTTCTAATCGTAAGTTCGATTCCATATGGGTGATAGTCGATAGGCTCACGAAATCAGCTCACTTCCTACCGGTCAGATCTACATATACAACAGAAGATTATGCAAAGTTATATATTAAGGAGATAGTGCGGCTACACGGAGTACCAGTTTCTATTATATCTGACCGTGGGGCTCAGTTTACAGCACATTTTTGGAGGTCATTTCAGAGAGGTCTAGGGACTCAGGTGAATCTCAGCACAGCTTTTCATCCACAGACTGATGGACAAGCCGAGCGCACAATTCAGACGCTCGAGGATATGTTACGAGTATGTGTGTTGGATTTTAAAAGAAGTTGGGATGAACATCTACCTCTTATCGAGTTTGCATATAATAACAGTTACCACTCCAGTATCCAGATGGCTCCGTACGAGGCTTTGTATGGGCGTAAGTGCAGATCTCCTATAGGGTGGTTTGATGTTGGAGAATCTGGGTTACATGGGCCAGACCTGGTTCAGCAGGCCATAGAGAAAGTAAAGGTTATCCGGGAGCGACTGTTGACAGCTCAGAGTCGTCAGAAGTCATATTTTGACGTGCGGCGACGAGACTTAGAGTTCAGGATTAATGACTGGGTATTCTTAAAGGTATCACCTATGAAGGGCGTGATGAGGTTTGGCAAGAAAGGAAAGCTTAGCCCACGGTATATTGGGCCTTATAGGATCATTCGGAGAGTGGGCCAACTAGCTTATGAGTTAGAGTTGCCCTCAGAATTGGAGTCTGTCCATCCGGTTTTTCACGTATCTATGCTACGGAAGTGCATTGGCGATCCTACCCGAGTGGTGCCCACGGATGATGTACAGATTACAGAGGACTTGTCATACGAGGAAATTCCAGTTGCCATCCTAGACCGACAAATCCGCAATCTACGAAATAAGGAGGTAGCTTCCGTAAAGGTTTTATGGAGGAGCAAGAATGTAGAAGAGATGACGTGGGAATCGGAGGAAGAAATGAAGTCTAAATACCCCCACCTATTTCAAAATGAAGATATGGTTCGAGATGGGACGCTACAACATAGCTCTATGTAGGCTAGCAGGTCATCAGGTAAGCTTTTATTTTTCACTTTCAATATTTATGATTTACGATCGGTGAGGCAAATTGCTGCTATTTATAAAGATTGGCCATGTGTGGCATGCATAGTATGTTTCTGGCTACGTGCAGGTTGGTTTTAACCTAGTGTACGAAGGATACTCTGGAAAAAGTTTCCAAAGTCTCCAAGAGTAAACATTCGAGGACGAATGTTCCCAAGGGGGAGTGATGTTACACCCTATATTTTCGTATGTAAAAATGCGTCGTAAGCAAACTAATGTAGGACAAAAAAATGAGATAATATTTAAAAGTATATAAAGTAAGTTAATCATGTTACCTCTGAGGTTACAAATATTGAAGATCATGAACAACAAGTACAAAGAGGGTTGGACAGTTCAGAAGCTAAAGCAATTAAATAAAACAATGTTTCATCGAAAGTCGACAAGTTGGGAATGTTATAACATGTACCTTTGGGGTGAGACTAGGGTGATTAACATGATAAAGAGATTATGTTATGATTTATATTAGTCGTATTACATCCGTGTGTTATGTTTTTAAGTCAAGCGAGTTGTGGAACAAAAGTCGATGAAAGTCATCACAAGTTACATTCATAAGTTTTACTGAAACTTTGGGTCAAATGTAACTGCAATTTTCTCCCAATATACTTAGAGTTATGGTGTGTTCCACCCATCAAATTAAAGATCTATGAGTCTATTTTCCAACGCATTAAACCATTTGTCAATACGACATCGGAGTAGAGAGATATGTGCATTTTTGCGATACTGCGCAAGCTGCTAGGTGACAAGTAGGTGTGTCACCTACTTGCTTAAATGAAAGCCCAAAAATGGGCCATTTCGGGTCGTCCAAAGAGGCCTTTTAAGGGCCTATTTTCTTCATATATTAGACTTAAAATAGAGCATAATAACCAGACATAAGCTCTGCAAAGAATCCTCCCAAAAATTTCCCACAAACCCTAATTGATTTTCTCTCCCTTTCAAGTTCCAATTGGAGGTAAAACTTAGAGTTTGAAGAACCAAGATAGGAGCTGAGTTATCCAACAAATAAGGTGAGTTTACTGCTCTCTTTCATCCATTTTTTTCTTCTGTAAATTCATGGTAAGTCGTTCTATACTTGTAAGAACTCACGGGATGGTGATCGGAAGCCGTGAGTTCGAGTTATTCACTTGTAGCGGACTGTTTTGTGGACTGTTTTGTGTTGCTGTTGGGCTGCGTGTTTTATTACTATTTTGTGGAGTTTTGGAGGAGGAAGGGGGTTTATAAACACCATATAAATGTAGGGTGGTTGGCTGGTCGTTCGTCATAACATTTTCGGGTCGTTTGACACTACTACGGTGGTCGTTTTGTGTACGAAGAGATTGGGGTGTGTTGGGCTATTTTGTAGTATTTGATGGTGTATATAGGGCTGGAAAATGATGTATATATGTTGTTATTGTTCTGTCCTTGTATTGTTGGTATTATCTTGAAGTTGGAGGAAGGGCATATTATAGGGGAGATGCTGCCCGTTTTAATACAAAATAGGTTTGTCGTTCGTTGTGCGATAGTTGTACCTTTCGTAACTTAACGATAGTATTATTATCATTCTTGTAGATTAAGGTGCGAAGAGGTGAGTTCAACTTGGTGATTGAAAAGATTGTGATAAGGTATGTTAAGGCTAAGCCTTCCTTCATTTTGGCATGATCTCGTAGCTACATGTGTTAGTAATGAGATAAAAAGAGAAGTTCATATTCATGAATTTATTCACACTATTCTAGTCTCATAAGTTACAATATTATTCCTTATCGAGACTCTATATTCAATTTTAGTATTGTCTTCTTTCAGTCAAGAGAGCAGCAAGCCTATATATACAGTATTACAGTATTTTCATTACCATCGAGCTATAATCGATGGGCAGGCCCCTATTGGGCAACCTCTGATCAGATGGAAAGTTATATACCGAGCCTACTGTGGCCGAGCGCCTATGAGCGAGCCCAGCATGGTCGAGATACATAGCCTAGTATGGCCGAGCGCCTATAAGCGAGCCTACTATGGCAGAGCAGTTATATATACCGAGCCTTATAAGGCCGTACAATTATTTTACTTACTATATTGAAGGAGTTGAGTCAGTATCAGCAGGTAAGTATATCTCCAGATCATCTTTGACTCCCAGTTAATTTCAGTTATCATATTATCAGTTCAGTTTCAGATTTCAGTTATTTTATTGCCTTACATACTCGGTACATTATTTCGTACTGACGTCCCTTTTTTGGGGGCGCTGCATTTCATGCGTGCAGGTTCAGACAGACAGACGGGTAGACCTCCTCAGTAGGTGTTTTCCGAGTTCCGCCTGATCGGTAAGCTCCACGTCTTTCGGAGTTGCCAGGACTAGAGTTTTGTGTACATCTTATGTATATCTGTATATATGTTATGGGTAGGTCGGGGCCCTGTTCCGATCACAGTACATCTATCAGTAGAGGCTTGTAGGCATATCCTGTTGGTTAGTGCAGTATGTTGGGTTTGTATAAATTGGTGGTTTGTCAGCTGTAGTAGCTATGACGGCCTTGTCGGCCTAGCTTTATATTGATATTTAGTTAGTGCTAGTTTCCATTCAGTTTTATATTTTGCTTCACAAATTGTCTTGCAAGGTGGCCCCATGGCCAAAGTATGACATTATGTGTTCAGAGTCCCTTAGTCGCAATTTGGTACGCCAGGTTAGGTGAGGCACGGGGTGCTTGTCTCGCTCCTAGGTTCGGGGCTTGACAATGCTTTAACCCAATAACAACGCATAAGTACTCGTCACCTCACATATACATTGTACCCAATATTTAAATAAGTAGCAAATAGGTAAACAAGTCCTAAACCCTCAAGTCAAAGTTAACCACGACACTTACCTCGCTCTAAAGATCGACTCAAAGCTCTACTGAGGCCTTTCCCCTAGAATCCGCCTCCAAACCACTCGTATCTAACCACAATTGACTCAATAATATCAAATATTGCTAAAGGAATCAATTACAATGCATAGATTTAGGATTTTCACACTTTTCCCCAAAAAGTCAAAAGTCGATCCTTGGCCCGCTTGGTCAAAACCCAAGGTTCGGACCAAAATCTATTTACCCACTCACCCCGGAGCCCGATTTTATAATTGGTTTTGGAATCCGGCCTCAAATTGAGGTTTAAATCCCCAATTTGCAAAAGCCCCTAAATTTTCCTAAATTCCTAGTTTTTTACCATGAAAGAACAAAGATTAGGGTTAGAAATTAATGAGTGATATTAGAAATGGAAGAAAATGAGTTAGTGTACAAACCTATGAATTGATGTTGAGTTTTCTCTTCAAAATCGCCTAGGCCGAGCTCTAATGGAAGGGTTATGAAAAACGGGAGAAATCCCGATTTTGAAATATTTTAAGGTCTAGGCGTCAGGACTTCTTCGCGTTCGCAAAGGGCCTGTCGCGTTCGCGATGTGCAGCAGCCTAAGTGGCCTTCGCGTTCGCGAGTCCTTCCACGCGTTCGCCAAGGATGCTCCCCCCTGGCCTTCGCGTTCGCGAGCCAATGTTCGCGTTCGTGTAGAAGAAACCATGATCTCCCCTTCCCAGGTCCATAAAGCTATGTGTTCGCATGAAACTGGTCATGTTAGCAGAGGGTAAGACCCCCAACACTCTGCGTTCGCGACCCAACTATCGCATTCGTGATGAAGAAAACCTCCCGTATCCCAAACTCCCCTTTGTGATCACGAAGCACATGACACCAGAAACCAGCAGAAGTCCCAAAAACCAGATTTTTCTAAGTTTAAACCATCCATAGCCTATACGAAACTCACCCGAGCCCTCGGGTCTCCTAAGCAAATATGCACACAAGTCCAAAAATATGATACAAACTTGCTCGCGTGATCAAAACATCAAAATAATGCCTAAAACTATGAATCAGACACCAAATCAAATAAAATTTTCAAGAAAACTTTAGAACTTCTATTTTAACAACCGGACATCCGAATCACGTCAAACTAACTCCGTTTTTTCACCAAATTTGACAGACAAGTCATAAATATAGTAATAAACCTATACCGGGTTCAGAAACCAGAATATGAATCCGGTATCAATAAATTCAAACATTGGTCAAACCTTTAAACACTTTAAACCTTTAAACCACAAAATTTCGACAAAAAACGATAACTCAAGCTAGGGACCTCCGAATTCGAATTCGGGCATACGCCCAAGTCCCAAATCACGATACGGACCCACCGAGACTTTCAAAATATGGATCCGATTCCGTTTGCTCAAAATATTGGCCGAAGTCAACTCAAATAGATTTTTAAGGCAAAATTTTATATTTTATCAATTTTTAACATAAAAGCCTTCCGAAAAAATACCCTGACTGCGTACGTAAATCGAGGAATGCTTAAAGGAGCTATCGGAGGCTTCAAAACACAAATTTAAGGTTTTAAACTCTAGATGACCTATCGAGTCATCACATTCTCCCCCTCTAAAACAACCGTTCGTCCTCGAACGGACATGGAAAAGTACCTGGACTGGTGAAAAAGTGTGGATATCTACTCAGCAAGTCTGACTCGGACTTCCAAGTAGCTGCCTCAATGGGATGACCTATCCACTGCACTCGAATTGAAGGATAACTCTTTGACCTCAACTAACCAACCTGTTGGGCTAGAATAGCCACCGACTCCTCCTCATAAGTCAAATCCTTGTCCAACTGAACTGAGCTGAAATCTAACACATGAGACGGATCATCGTGATACTTCCGAAGCATAGACACATGGAACACCGGATGGACTGCTAACAAACTAGGTGGCAATGCGAGCTTGTAAGCCATCTCACCCACTCTTTGAAGAATCTCAAAAGGTCCGATATACCTAGGGCTCAACTTGCCCTTCTTTCCAAAACTCATCACACCCTTTATGGGTAAAACCTAGAGCAATACCCTCTCTCCGACCATGAATGCAACATCACCAACTCGACGGTCGGCATAACTCTTCTGCCTAGACTAAGTTGTGCGAAGTCGATTCTAAATAATATTTACCTTATCCAAGGCATCCTATACCAAATCTTTACCCAAAAACCGAGCCTCCCCCAGCTTGAACCATCCAATTGGCGATTGGCACCGCCTCCCGTATAATGACTCATAGAGAGCCTTCTGAATGCTCGACTAGTAGTTGTTGTTGTAGGCAAACTCTGCAAGTGGCAAGAACTGATCCCAAGAACCCCCGAAGTCTATAATACAAGCACGAAGCATATCCTCCAATATCTGAATAGTGCGCTCGGATTGTCTGTCCATCTGAGGATGAAATGTTGTGCTCAACTCAACCTGAGTGCCCAACTCACGCTGTATTTCCCTCAAGAAGTGCGAGATGAACTGCGTACCTTGATCAGAAATGATAGACACGGGCACACCGTGAAGACGGACGGTCTCACAGATGTAGATCTCAGCTAACCGCTCTGTAGAATAGGTAACTGCCATAGGAATGAAATGCGCTGACTTGGTCACCCTATCCACAATGACCCATACCACATCGAAATTCCTCTGAGTCCATGGGAGTCCGACAACAAAATCCATAGCGATACACTCCCACTTCCACTCTGGAATCTTTAACTTCTTAAGCAAACCACCAGGTCTTTGGTGCTCATACTTTACTTGCTGACAATTTAGACACCGAGCTACATATGCCACTATATGCTTCTTCATCCTTCTCCACCAATAATACTGCCGCAAGTTGTGGTACATCTTGGCGGCACCCGAATGAATAGAGTACCGGGAACTGTGGGCCTTCTCAAGAATCAACTCACGAAGTCCATCTATATTGGGCACACAAATACGACCCTGCATCCTCAAAACTCTATCATCTCTAACAGTAACCTGCTTGGAACCACCGTGCCATACTGTGTCCCTAAGGACAAGCAAATGAGGGTCATCATACTTTCGCTCCCTGATGCTCTCATACAAGGAAGACCGAGCGATTGTGCAAGCTACAACACTACTGGGCTCCGAAATATCTAAGCTCACGAACTGATTGGCCAAAGCCTGAACATCTGATGCAAGCGGTCTCTCACCGACTGGAATGTATGCAAGGCTGCCCATACTCACTGCCTTTCTACTCAAGGCATCGACCACCACATTGGCCTTACGGGATGATACAATATGGTGATATCATAGTCTTTCAATAGCTCTAACCACCTCCTCTGCCTCAAATTGAGATCCTTTTATTTGAACAAATATTGTTGACTCCGATGATCCGTGAATACCTCGCACGACACGCCATAAAGATAGTGCCTCCAAATATTTAGCGCATGAATGATGGTTGCCAATTCTGAGTCATGAACATGGTAATTCTTCTCATGAACCTTCAACTGCCGCGACGCATATGCAATCACCCTGCCATCCTGTATCAATACTGCACCAAGCTCAATACGAGATGCATCACAATACACCGTGTAAGATCCTGAACCTGTGTGCAACACCAATACTTGCATCGTTGTCAAAGCAGTCTTGAGCTGTTGAAAGCTCGCCTCACACTCGTCTGGCCATCTGAAAGGTCACCCTTTTGGGTCAACCTAGTCAATGGGGCTACTATAGATGAAAACCCATCCACGAACCGATGGTAATATCCCGCCAAAACCAAGAAACTCCGGATCTTTATAGCTGAAGTGGGTCTAGGCCAGTTCTGAACTGCCAAACTTCTTAAGATCCACATGTATGCCCTCTGCCGATATGACTTGCCCCAAGAAAGTGACCGAATCCAACCAAAACTTGCACTTTGAAAACTTGGCATATAATTGACCTTCTCTCAGAGTCTGAAGTACGATCCGAAGATGCTGCTCGTGCTCCTCCCAACTGCGGGAGTAGATAAGAACATCATTAATAAACATAATCACAAAGGAATCCAAATGGGGGCTTGAACACCCGGTTAATCAAATCCATAAATGCTTCTGGGGTATTTGTCATCCCAAATGACATCACTAGAAACTCATAATGCCCATACCGAGTCCGAAAAGTTGTCTTAGGGAAATCGGATGCCCTAATCCTCAACTGATGGTATCCAGACCTTAAATCAATCTTCAAAAATACTTTGGCACCCTGAAGCTGATCAAATAAGTCATCAATCCTCGGCAATGGATACTTGTTCTTGATGGTGACTTTGTTCAACTGTCGGTAATCTATGCACATCCTCATCGATCCATCTTTCTACTTCACGAACAACACAGGTGCACCCCAAGGCGAGACATTAGGTCTAATGAAGCACTTATCGAGTAAATCTTGCAACTTCTCCTTTAATTCTTTCAACTCTGGCAGGGCCATACGGTATAGCGGAATAAAAATAGGCTGAGTGCCCAGAGCCAAATCAATACAGAAGTCAATATCTCTATCGGGTGGCATTCCCGGCAGATCTACAGGAAACATCTCTGGAAACTCACGAACAACTGGTACTGAATCCATGGAAAGAACTTCCGTACTATAATCGTGGACATAAGCCAAATAAGTTAGACACCCCTTCTCGACCATATATCGAGCCTTCACATAAGAGATAACCCTCCTAGTAGAATGGCCAGGATTCCCCCTCCACTGTAATCGAGGCAACCCCGGCAAGGCTAAAGTCACCGTCTTGGCGTGACAATCCAATATAGCATGATAATGTGACAGCCAATCCATACCCAAGATAATGTCAAAATCTACCATATCGAGAAGTAGGAGATCTACGCTAGTCTCAAGACTCATAATAGTAACCATACACGAACGATAGACATGATCTACAACAATCGAATCTCCCACAGGTGTGGATAAATACACATGAGCACTCAAAGAATCACGAGGCACAACCAGATATGAAGCAAAAGAGGATGACACGTAGGAATAAGTAGAGCCCGGATCAAATAGAACTGAAGCATCTCTATGGAAAACTGGAACAATACTTGTAATAACAGAGTCAGATGACTCAGCCTCAGGCTTGGCTTGGAAAGCATAACATCGAGGATGGGGCCCACCACTCTGAACTAGATCTTTAGGACGGGCCCTAACTACTGGTCTCCACTTCTAACGACCTGACCTCACTCTAATGGCCTGACCTCCACCTCTAGCTGCCTGACCCCTACCTCTAGCTGGCTGAGCAGGCGGTGAAGCACCTGGTGCCGGGACAATGGCACGAGAACCCTGATACTGTGAGCTACCCGATGCCTGAGGGAAAAATCTAGCAATATACCTCGGTTCACCACAAGTATAACAGGACCTCGGATGCTGTGACTGCTGACCCTGAAACTGACTCTGTCGACCTGAGTAACCACCCTGAAAACTCTGGAGCAGAGGTGCACTAATAGGAGCTAGTGGTGTACTATAGGCTAGCTGGTCGGAATGAGACATATGAGGGTCGCGACCACCCGAAGCACTGTGGGATGCCTAGAGAGCTGAATAAAACGGCCTAGGAGGATGCCCTTTACCAAAAGTACCCCTGCCTCAAGACGAGGCACCACTGAAACCACCGGAATAGCGAGGCCTTTTATCAGACCCCTGCCCTCTCTTCTGTGAAAGAACCATCTCGATCCACCTGGAAGCACTAGCAGCCGCCTGAAAGGAAATCTTGCCCCCGGTCTCCTTGGCCATCTGAAGCCAGATAGGGTGAGCGAGTCCATTAATAAACCTCCTCACCTTCTCTCTCTCGGTAGGAAGCAGAAGAATAACATGACGGGCTAGATCCACAAAACGGGTCTCGTATTGAGTAATAGTCATACTGCGCTGCTGGAGATGCTCAAACTGCCTGCGGTAATCCTCTCTCAGTATGATATGAAGGAACTTCTCTAGGAATAGCTAAGAGAACTGGTCCCAAGTAAGAGCAGGCGACCCAGCTGGTCTGGTCGACACATAATCCTTCCACCACCTCTTGGTAGAACCCGTCATCTAAAACACGGCAAAATCAACCCCATTGGTCTCAACTATCCCTATGTTCCACAGCACCTCATCGCAGCGGTCAAGATAATCCTGTGGGTCCTCAGAAGGTGCACCACTGAAGTGAACTGGGAAGAGCTTTGTGAACTTGTCCAATCTCAATAAACCCTCAGAAGACACGGCGGGCCTATCACCGGCCTGTGCAGCAACAACCGGTTGAACTACCCTAACTAGCGGGGCAGCTAGTGTCTGATACTAGGGAGCCATCTACTCCGGAGTATGAGTAGCAGGAGTATGTGCTCCTCCCGCTGCCTGAGAGATGGTTGGTGCCATAGGAAATGTACCGGCCTGGGCCACACTCTCCATAAGGCCCACCAAACGGACTAGAGTGTCCTGAAGCACTAGGGTGGCGATGAACCCCTCCGGGACCTGAGCTGGTCCAACAGGTACAGTCTGAGCTGAAACCTCCTCATCAAAATCCACCTGAGGCTCCACTGTTGGTGTTGCTGCTTGAGCTCTAGGATGAGTTGTGCCTCTGCCTCGGCCTCTAGCGCGACCTCGGCCTCGTCCTCTTCCCCTAGTAAGAGCTGCCACTGGGAGCTCTGGCTGCTGTCCAGCTGAATATGCAGTACGTGTTCTCGCCATCTACGAGAGAACAAGAGTAGAAGAGTTCAATTATCAATGAGAGAATAAAATCGCATGACAGAGAATAATAGAAGTGAAATTTGTTCCTAAACTCCATAGCCTCTGGAAGATAAGTACAGACGTCTCCGTACCGATCCTCTAGACTCTACTAAGCCTGCTCGTGAGACCTAGGCAACCTAGTACTCTTATACCATCTTGTCACGACCCGAAATTTCCGCCTTCGGGATCGTGATGGCGCCTAATATTTCACTTGCTAGGAAAGCCAACATTAGAGTAATTCTTTACTAATTTTTACCACTTTGAACAATTTAACCAATTAAATAGAAATGAAGCTAAAATGAAGTACGAAATGACATAACAATCTGATATCTAGTACAACCCGGATTTAGAGTCACAAGTACATGAGCTTCTAAAGGTTCTACATATAGAGTCTGAAGTAAATACAACTGTTTCGAACGAGATGAACTGTAAAATAAGGGAAGGGGATTTCAAGGTCTGCAGACGCCAGCAAATCTACCTTGAGTCTCCAAATGCTAATCCGATCTGATGCACCTCATGGACAGCTGGGACCAGTACCAAAATCTGCACAAGAAGTACAGAGTGTAGTATGAGTACAACCGACCTAATGTACTCCGTAAGTGTTAAGCCTAACCTCGACGAGGTAGTGACGAGGCTATGATAGGATACCCACGTAATTAAACTTGCACAGACAAAAATATACGTACAACATAACAACAAATAAAGAATTAACATGTACTAATGGGAAGGGGCATGCGAAAGGGGTGCAAGATACAGTAACTACAGCAGGGAATGATACCAAGAAATAGTCAATAAATCTTCAACCAACAAAACGAATAAACATAATGAATAAAACTGCACGGTATCACCCTTCGTGCTTTTACTCTCAGTATCACCATGAAACATTAATAACGACACTGCATCACCCTTTGTGCATTAACTCTCAAATACGGCACGGCATCATCCTTCGTGCTTTTACTCTCAATTTCATCATGAATCAATAAATACGGCACGACATCACCCTATGTGCATTAACTCTCAAATACGGCACATCATCACCCCTCGTGCTTTAACACTTTCCCTTACCATGTAACAGTGAACATATAACAACATGGAGGTATAATAAACAAGAACAAACCTTACGTCAACAATGGTTCCACAGTACCAACCTCAACTCCATAAACAATACTCAATTATCATAGATAGCCCATAAATACGGAAAGAACGATCAATTTAGTAGTTTACTAGTCTAAGCATGGATATCATGATCAAAGAAAGCAATAAATCACAAGAAACAACTCCCACCAACATGCTTTAACCCAACAACAACGCATAACTACTCGTCACCTCACATATACGCTGTACCCAACATTTAAACAAGTGGCAAATAGGCAAACAAGTCCTAATCCCTCAAGTCAAAGTTAACCACGACACTTACCTCGCTTTAAAGATCGACTCAAAGCTCAACCGGGGCCTTTCCCCTAGAATCCGCCTCCAAACCACTCATATCTAACCACAATTGACTCAATAATGTCAAATATTACTAAAGGAATTAATTGCAATATATAAATTTAGGATTTCCACACTTTCCCCCCAAAAGTTAAAAGTCGACCCTGGGTCCGCTTGGTCAAACTCCGAGGTTCGGACCAAAATCCATTCACCCATTCACCCCCGAGCCCGATTATGTAATTAGTTTCGGAATCCGACCTCAAATTGAGGTCTAAATCCCCAATTTGAAAAAGCCCTCAATTCTTCCTAAATCCCTAGTTTTCTACCACGAAAGAACAAAGATTAGAGCTAGAAATTAATGAGTGATGTTAGAGATGGAAGAAAATGAGTTAAAGTGTACAAACCTATGAATTGATATTGAGTTTTCTCTTCAAAATCGCCCCTAGGACGACCTCTAATGGAAGGGTTATGAAAAATGGGAGAAATCCCAATTTTGAAATATTTTAAGGTCTGAGCGTCAGGCCTTCTTCGCGTTCGCGAAGGGTCTGCCGCGTTCGCGATGTGTAGCAGCCTAAGTGGCCTTCGTGTTTGCGAGTCCTTCCATGCGTTAGCGAAGGCTGCTTCCCCTGGCCTTCACGTTCGTGAGCCAATGTTCGCGTTCGCGTAGAAGAAACCTTGATCCCCCCTTCCCAGGTCCATAAAGCTACGCATTCGCATGAAGCTGGTCGTGTTCGCAGAGGATAAGACCCCCAACACTCTACGTTTGCGACCCAACTATCGCATTTGCGATGAAAAAAACCTCCCCTGTCCCAAACTCCCCTTCGTGTTCGCGAGAAAGACTTCGCGATCGCGAAGCACGTGACACCAGAATCCAGCAGAAGTCCCAAAAGCCAGATTTTTCTAAGTTTAAACCATGCGTAGCCTATTCGAAACTCACCCGAGCCCTCGGGGCTCCCAACTAAATATGCACACACAAGTCCAAAAATATGATATGAACTCGCTCGAGCAATCAAAAGACAAAATTAACGCCTAGAACTACGAATCGGACACCAGATCAAATGAAATTTTCAAGAAAACTTTAGAACTTCTATTTGAACATCCGGAAGTCCGAATCACGGCAAACTAACTCTGGTTTTCACCAAATTTGTCAGACAAGTCATAAATATAGTAATGGACCTATACCGGGTTCCGGAACCAGAATACGGACCCGGTATCACCAAAGTCAAACGTTGGTCAAACCTTTAAACTCTTTAAACCTTTAAACCTTAAAATTTCGACAAAAAATGATAACTCGAGCTAGGGGCCTCCGAATTCGATTTCGGGCATATGCCCAAGTCCTAAATCACGATACGGACCCACCGGGAATGTCAAAACACGAATCCGGGTCCATTTGCTTAAAACGTTAACCGAAATCAACTCAAATGGATTTTTTAGGCAAAATTTTATATTTTATCAATTTTTAACATAAAAGCCTTCTGAAAAAATATCAGGACTACGCACGCAAATCGAAAAATACTTAACGGAGCTATCGGAGGCTTCGAAACACAGATTTAAGGTTAAAAACTCTAGATGACCTATCGGGTCATCACAAGAGGAGTCCTACTTTAGGTACAATTCTATTAAAGGTAAAAAAAAATCCCTTGATTAGCTGATTGTCGGTTCCTTAATGATACGCGCTGAGATTCCCGCCGTAATACCCGACCGGTCACAGATATTTCGGTCTTCTGTTGGTTATGCTAATAATATTTCTTCGAGCTCGATCGGGGCTAAGGACGATTCTGGGATTACTGACTCAATATTTCCGAAGACATGCATTCTGATCCCGGATTCTAGCTCGGTGGGACTCGGGGTCAATCTTCAGTCTTTGGTTGTCATGTTTGGAGCCTAACTTGCCGTGTCGTAGGCGAACTCGATTCCGACCGTATACAATATCCTTAAAACCGTTTATAAATTTAATTGTTATCTATTTTAAGGGTAAACAATTATGTTAATTATTTGAAAAAGAACAAAAAAAACCGAATCCAAAGAGAGAGATCAGTCCCCTGTACTAAGATTATGGTTGATTCAATCTTGTACTATAGTACTCATAATAAATTATTAATTGGAAGGACACAAAGCATCACATCGATCGCGACAATGAAACTAGCTAAGTATCCCGACTTTATTATTTATGCGGAATTGAGAAGTTACTTATTGCTACATGCCATCTACAGAAAAGTGTATGAGAAGTTAGCGGCCGGCTGTGAAAGCAAGTTCTTGGGTATTATACTAGCTTGTTTCGTCAAGTTTCTCCGATCCTAAAATTATTTTCTTTTTTTTTCAAAAAAATATTTTTTTAAAAAAAATTAAAGTATTTGGCAAAATTTTTGGAAGAAAAAGAAGTGCTTTTGAGGAGAAGAAGAAGCAATTTTGGAAAAGCAGAAAAAAATAGCTTCATTCAAAAAGTATTTTTTTAAAAAATACACTTAAAATTAATTTTTAAAAGCTTGGTCAAACACCAATTGTTATTCAGAAGTACTTTTTAAATTAATTAGTCAAATACAAACTGCTTCTCACTAAAAGTACTTTTGAAAAAAAATACTTTGATTTTGAAAAAAAAAAACTTATCAAAATAAACTTATTTTTGTAGCATGGCCAAACATGTTATATATTGGTGGTTTTAAATTACATAAGTTGCCAAACACCACTTGTCTTTGTTCGCCATAAAACTATTCGCGTCGTATATTTTTATTAAAAAATATTGTACTTTTTTATTTAACAATAATTTTATATAATTTTTTTATTTTATTCTTAATAAGAAAGATTTATAATTATATAAATATCTGTAAATTGTTCTACGCCATACGTTTCACAATTCTTTTTTTTTCTTTCTAGAGTATTGGACCTTTGCTTTTCTTCCTCATGAAAAAGTTAATGTGGAAAATCAAAGCCTGGGCGGCTGTTATTAGACCGTAGCATATTCTCCACATGGAATTTGGAAAAGTAGCTGACACAACTTTAAGACCTCGTCTAACTATACCTTTCTTCATACCATCAACAACAAAGTACTGCTTCTTGTTGAAAGTTCTTCTCTTTGTGTTATGAATACTTTGCTAGCACTGCTTCCCAATTTACCGTGTGTTATTATGCAAGGAATAACGGACACGAGGCTAAGAGAATTGGAGAAATTCTACAAATTAAAATTGTATCTCATATAACAAGCAAAACTAAATATATGAGGACATACATACTTTTTATTTGACATGTGAACTGTAGATTTTACTCTTTGTTTGACATCTTGATCTTTTAATTGACATGTGAGGGTTATCTTCTTTATTTGACAGGTGAACTGTAGATCTTAGTGGTTGGTATTCAGAAAGAAGGTAATTAAACAAAGAAAGAAACATTCAATCATTGTACAGTAAAATGGTGGAAGATCTTGGTCCTAAATGCCGTTGCTCCAAATAAAACAAAGTAATGTACAGCAAATATTGTTCTATTGTGGAGATTTTTTAATTCGACATTTTATCAACATGTTACTAAAACTTTTAAATTTTATCTCCCTTGTTATGTTTGGTGTTTGTCTGAATTAATCGTCAGGTATCTCTCTAAATTACCCAAATACCTCTTTAGATTTAGTCAGGTGGCTGTTCACTTAGAGATGTGGCTGACTAATGGTTTGTTCTGACCCTCTGCGAATTTCATAAATTGAGATACAAAAGTTTCAACGATATTAAAACTCACAATATATATATTAGACCACGTTTTCACGAATTAATTAATGAAGAAGACCCTGTATAAGCTTAATTTGTTGCTTCTGATGTAAAGAATTTCAAAGAATTGTATAAAAGTAAAAGGAAACCATTCAATTAACTTATCCAATCCCGCACTCCCAGACGGCTGGCTGATACTATTACTCAGTTGAAGTGAAGTTTGAAAAGACACTTGCGTCAAAAAACACCAGCTTCTAATTCAAATCCTTCTCTAAAAGATTCACTATTGGACGTCCTTTACAGAGAACGTTTCTTTTTCTTTCTCTAATTAAGGAGTAGCAAGACTTATCCGTTTTAGTGTCATGATTTCATTTGTTAAATCCTAAATATACGTGGTTTGCTTTCTTTTATTGATAAAAAGAAGACTGTTTGTTACTTTGAAATTTTGATTAGGGAGTTATTGCGCATCTTTATGACTTTTCTTTTGGTCCCAATTTGGTCCTAGCAAAGCACCATTTAACAGTTAAAAGCTTATAAGTCGTAGCAAAGCACCATCTTAACAGTAAAAAGCTTATCTGCAAATTGATTTGGTACATTGCACCTACACATTCTTCTTTTTAGATGTTTGAACAAGAATAGGACTTTCACACCGATCCTAATATGGAAGATGCATGTTTTAAGAGATTTAATACGTACTTGAGAGCTTCCAATCATTCAACGCCATCTGCGACATATATTAGAGGCATGTCACACCACGTATCATGCGGCATGCTTTCATTGGCCTCTTATTTGACTTGTTGTATCATGTCACTTAACACTTAACACGAGTTTGAGTATTTATGCTAAAGTGACATATATCGTAATAGATCTTAGATTATGAAGTCATTATTAACCAGATAGTTGGACTCAAATCGAGTTGGTCCTTTAAGTAAAACTATGTATTGGACTTGACTGATCTTAATTTGGACAAATACTTCCCGTTACTAGGATTTAATACAAATCTTCAATTGACTTTATGTGATGAGAAATTTTGGAAGTTGCCACCATGATCATGATCTTCAAGTACTTTGCCTTTTTACCCTAAACTCTTGTGCTACTACGTACATTCAAATGATCTGACAAGGAAAATCTGGGATTGAGCAATTTGTACATTTCATGATAAATGTACTACTCTAAACAACATATTCTTGGCCAAATTTTCTTAACGCGCAAAGACAATCTTCCTTTCCCTTAAAGATTCTGTAAGCTGCGTCAAATAAGAACAGATTTCCCACATCATAATATACTTGCAATCCTACCTTCTTTTGTGTATAGCATGTGAATAATCTTATCCTTCATTAACGTCAGGTTTATGTTCGTCCTTGGCAAATAATGGATTTGTGACCTTCCCGAGCTCAGTGATCATCAATGCAGAGCTCTCCCCATCCTCAGAATCATGTTTGGTATCAATATAAACGCAAGAGCAACGTTCAAGTGATATGAAAAATGCGGCCGCAATGCCGCTAATAAGCCGCATCGCCACCCCATCAACCTTCTTGGACACCACTTTCCTACAATCTGTGATTGATTTTTCTGGTTGATCTCTTGGTGTCACCATTGAATTCTTTTGACACCAACAGAGCTCCAAGCTGCACGCAGGCGCTCTCTCTGTTTTCTTCATAGTAATTGTAAAAGTCTTGTGGTTATTTACAATTTTAATGCTAAGTTTTTTTTTTATAATCAGGTGAAATATTCAAGTTTATGATTGTAGGCATGCCCTTAGTATATTATTTCCTTCTGCATGTAAATAACCTCATCAAGAATTTCTTCTCATGCAAGAGTGATGATTTAAGTTATGCAGGCCTGTTTATGTGTGTTTGTTACGACTCATTTTATCATTAGTGATGATAATTAATATCAGTACATCATAAGTCTTTTCCTTTTAGGTCAAGTATATGATAACTAGAGGCAGATTTACCTTAAAGCTGTCTTATTGATCAAAATTAGAGAAAAGAAAAGAAATGTTCTGTGAGGTGGAGTAAATCAAAGAATTATCAAATATTCCAAATTTTGGTGAGATTAAACAATTCTTTTCCCGATTAGAGACGAACGAATCTTTATAATCCGGGAGATAGCACATATAGTCAAACGATCTAATTCAAATTTAATTTGATGGTCACTAATGTCTATTTAAAGTTTTCTTACTTATGTTAATTATGTGGGGGGGGGGGGGGGGGCGAATCTTTTCATTTCTGAATCCACAAAAGCCCAAGCCCAACAAATGTGTAACCAATGAATTTCCTACCATTTTGTTGGGCCATCAGTTTGCAGACAAGTCTTAAATTTTCCATTGGGCTATTCGACTATAAGCTGACCCAACTGATTTCCTATATTAAAAACCTGACCTTTTTTTGTGGTCACCTGACTAGAAGAGAAAAAGATCGGTGTAAGAAATTTAACTACTCTCTTCAGGAAGCTGAGTTACATCTAGGTCTAAATAACATAGAGTTTCACATTTCAGCATAGTAACCAACTAGCTCAACTTCACAAACCATAAATTGAACAAAATAGCACGTTAGTGGTTGTGCCCGAAATTACTGAGGATGAACAAGCTGAATAAAACATCTAGCCATCAAAGAAGCCAAGATTTTTATTATTTTCTATAATGAAGATCCAAGTAAAAGTATATAAACAAGTACTTATTGAAGGATTAGAAGCATATATATACAATTAAGTCCTTAATTAATCAGGATTTTGGAGAAGCCTGAAATTAAGTGACATCCTATTGGGAAGCCCAACGAGCCAAGCAAAGTAGAAAACACATCTCCAGTCTTTTCCACCAAGGTCAATTTATTTTATTCAATGTTTCTGAGGGGGAATCAAACTTTACTGATGGTGGGACAGAAGATACAATTCAGAGGTCTCTTATAAGTCCACAATACCTTTTTTTTTTTTTTAAGTCCACAATACTTAATCATCACGTTTTGTCAATAATTACTAACATTCAACTTTCAAAATTCAACATTCAACCTATCATTGTAAGTGTTCATACATAAAGGATCGCATTCCCCTTATTTCTACTTTAACTAATAAGTGGTTTCTACAAAAAGGATCACATATACCACTATTTATATGTAACATGTTATAAGTAAGGATACGTAGATTAATTCAATACAAGTAATCAATAACGTTAGATTAAGCAAATAAAAGATGTAATAAATGGCCAAACTAATAATAAGGGTGATCTCGAGCTCGGCTAATGGCTTAACGAGGAACCTGCCTTCGGTTCCGAGCTTGCACTTATAAAAAATTTATGAACAAAAATAAGGACTTTGAATAACTTTTAGAGAGAGAATAGAAGTAAATTGCATTGGTATGCGTGTTACAATGTGTCTAATGAATAATAAACTTCCCCTTTATATAGTGGGTAAGTCTTACCCTAAGTACAATCCTAAGAAAAGTAAAAATTTTCTGTTTTGCTAATCATTGATTCTCTGTCGATACAGGACGAGATTCACGTCGTGATATCCGCTTGGGCACGAACATCACGGCCCTTTGTTAGTCGCATGCTGTTGTTTGGTAATGTTCTCCGAAGTCTTGGGGTTCGAACCGGACCCGGAGGATGTGGTCCCATTGCCCCCGAGGGTAAGTGTTTTGCTCGAGACCCGATACAAGGGGCTCCTCGCTCTGACTTCGATTCCTTACGGTCACGTCCATGTTCTGTTTGCCTCACCGAGAAACCGGGGTGCTTAGTGGGCTCGGGTTTACCCGTATATAGATATTTCCCTCGTTTCTCAAAGAGTAGGATTGTCAAAACGATGGAAAACGACATATGACTCTGGTTCCTTCCTTTGTACGTCACGACGAGGGAGCCGAAACGTCCCGTCAGTCGCGTCGTTCTAACTTCGGACACGTGTCGCTCATCAGCTGGTTGCCTCTGAATGCGAAACGTCGACTGTTTCCCTATAAAAGATTCCTCCCTTTGTTCTTTTCCATACTTTTCGACTAAATTATTACCTTCGAGCTTTCGAACCATCATCAAACCTTTTTCAAACTTTCATTTCTTCATCCTTGTTCTTCAATCTTCATAGCGATTTCCAGAGTTTTACCCAGATTTTCTTTATATCTTCATACTCTGTTCTTCATCTTCAAAACTCGTTTTTCCAAAACTTTGCATTCTTTCTTCAAGTTTTCAAAACCTCCCCAGATAGCAATGGACAAAACATAGAAATCCGTTCCTCAATAAGTTTCCTCTTCATCTTCCCAACCGGCAGCTGGTACTGAGGCGATTGCCCCTTGTAGTAGTCGCCCTCGAAACAGTTTCCCCCGATTTGGTTTCTAACAAACCATCCCCCGAACCTCCTTTGAAAGCTTTCATTCCCGGGGGCTGATCAATTGTAGACGACTTTAAAGTCGAGAGGCCCTCACGCAAACAGGACTGGGGCGAAGGCGTCTCGAGGTACATATGCTCCGTGACGGAAGACGTTCTTCCCATAACTCGAAAGGATAGTAATTGGAAGGGCATGTACGTAGTAGTCCCTGGGCCCGAGGACACCGTTACTACCCACGTGGAGGGGTACTTAAGTGTTTACACTTACCCCTTCACACTGGGCCTGGTGGACCCAATTGTTCTGGACTTTTGTAAGAGGTATGAGGTGTGCTTCGGGCAAATCCATACATCATTGTGGAGGATTGTGATCCTCCTCTACTACTTCGTGAACAAGACTAAGTCTCATCGGTTCATGATCGACCATCTGCTTTGATTATACAATCCCCGAATGTTCCGAGGGGGACTGATCAAGCTTACTCGTCGGGCCAGCAAGGCCCCTTTTTTGAGTATCGACGAAGACCGAGACCGGGGTTGGTAAGGACGCTTCATTCGAGTGAAGACCGAGGATTTGATCCCCCCCGAATATATATCATTCCCTGAGAAAAGGAATGCCTTTGGTAAGTGCAATCTCTCTTTAAACGTCGAAATTCTTTTTCTTCAACTTATTTGTTCTTATTTATGCTTGTGGTTGTGCAGTTGTCGCCCGAGTTTCGAATGCGGTTCCCTGGCTAGAGGAATGGATCGAAGGCATCTGCACTCAGATGTCGTACTTTGAGCGCATATGGCGCGGACTCTCGAAGGGCTGATGAGAGGCCCTTTCTTATGGTAAGACCTCTTTCTCAATAGCCAATACCATGTTTCTGTCTTTTATGACACTAACTCCTCTTCCCTTTTGTTATTGCAGGTTTGCTTAAGACCACCGAACTTAGGCATTTGGAAGGGGACAAGGATGTGCCCTCGACCGTTGATCCCTCCGTTGCTGCCACGGAGGAAAAGAGGAAAAGGAAAAAGAAACCCTTGGGCTCCCCGGGCTCCGAGGTGAAGAAGCCAAAGAAAATGGTGCTCCTCAAACCCAGGATGGGCTCCAATTCTGGGGTGCCGGATTTCGACTCTCTTCTTCGGCTTAGGGACGAGCCGGAGGATAAACCCATTTTGTTTACCCATGGGACGACTTATCCTGGGGAATCAGAGGCATCCGAGAGGGAGACTCATGAGATCGACCCCCCTCCAACTCAATAGTTCGATGTGGATACCTGGGGTGAAACTCCCTAGGATGTCGGCTCTGCTCCAAAAGAATCCCCCGGTATAATTGCGATCTCGGGGATGCCCTCCTACACCGAGTCCATGCTCGAGGAGGCCCAAGCGAGAAAAAAGAAGTCTAATGAGGGGGTCCATAGTGCGGACGATCCCATCCACTCATTTTTCGATAGTGTGGACTTGTCTACTTTGGAAGACTTCTCTAGGCTGGGCGACCTGGAAGTTCCGAAGGACACATCCTCGGAAGCTGGCGGGCCGAGCTCGAGCCCAAAATTGATTAACTGGTTCCCTAGTCCGAGTGTGGACCCCGATCGCAAGAGATCGATTATACTGACCGTCCCGGAGGATGCCCGAGTTTTATCTACTCCTATGAGGGTAGCTAGTTACCTCCAATGCCTGGTGACCGAGAAGGACCAAGAAAATATAAATGAGGTGAACGTGCCAAGCCTTTTCAATGAGGCACAGCAAGTGCTGAACTGGGTAAGGTATTGTTACTTCTATCGATCTATTGTTATATGTGTTTGATGTTTCTCACGTTTTTTGCCTTTTTGCAGGCTTCGGTACTTCACCACGAGAGTTTCCTTCGGTATCGGGTTCAAGTAAATCAACTCGAGTTTGAGATCAAGGAGCTTGCCCAATAAAGGAACATGTACAAGCTTCTTAGCAAGCAACAAGAGGGGGTTGCCAAGAACCTTCAGGCCAAGCTGGATGTAGCTCAGAAAGGAGCATGCCGACTTGGTGGAAAAGGTAAGGGTTTTTGAAGTTAGAATTGAGGGTCTGGTTGCAGAGGCTAACAACAATACTTCGTAGGTCCAACAGAAGATTGACCAACTCCGTAAGGAGATGGACGAGATCCAAGTAATGGTCAGCGGGTGGAAAATCAAGATGGACTTGCTAGCCTCGGAGAAGGAGACCGCCTAGGTCAAGCTATCTTCAGTGGAAGTTCAGCTTCGGGTGGAGAAGGAGAAGGCTGATACACGGGCTCAGAAAAATAAGGATCTCAATGCACAACTGGACTCGGTCATCGCTGAACGGGATGCCCTTAAAAGGAGCTCCAAAAAATGAGGTCCAGGTTGGAGATAACCTCGGTCGATGCTGACTAGATTGTGGCCCAATACAAGGCCATTGGTAAAGTAGTCGAGGCTCGCCTGAAGACCACTACTGAGTATGTGAGGCATCTATCCCTAAGGGAGACCCTCGAAGAAATCCATGCCAGGGGCTTCATCCTATCTGCCGATATTGAGGAGGCAAAAATACTTGAGGTCGAGGAAAAGAATCTAGTTGAACCCCAAGGTGATGAGGGCTCTCAAGAATCCGAAGGCCTCGACGGTTCTGGTGATGAGTCGGGCTCCGGTGAAGATCTGGCGTAAATGCCTTGAGATTTTTTAGTTTTTCTATCTTGTACATGTTTGCATTATTTGAAGCCCCCCTTTGTTGAGGTCATTTTTGTTGGGACTTTGTACAGATATTCCGGAATATATGAAGTTTTTCCCTTTTGGCAATTTTCGAGTTTCTATTATCTTAGCATCTTTTTATAATTGCAAATATTTCTAATGCCTTAGCACAGAATCGAACGTAGTTCGAACAAAACCTGTCCCCGATGCAATTCTTGCTCGAAATTTGTGAAAACTCGGAGTGACCGGAAGTTTTCCAAGATGCTTGCTTAAATATTTTTAGACTATGCCTTTGTCGAGGGTAACCTTTGAACAAATTTAAAATTTTGTTGAAGGCTTTATGTTTTGATTACGGGCTTCGGACGTCTCTGAATCATTTTTAGGGTGGCCATAGACTTTTAAGTTTAGGCACTGCCTAATAGGTTTGTGCCTCCGGGTTTTGATAACCGAGCCGCCCGAACTTATTTCGGATGACAGTCCCCAAGTAGGGGTAGCCCTTTGGGATCGGATAGGGGTGGCACATGGGCTCGATAGTCCCTGGGTAGGAATAGCCCTTAGGCTTGATACTTTTAAGAAGCAAAAATGTGTAATAGCAAGGTAGAAACTTCCTTTCATTTTTATGTGTAACGTACATGATTGAAAGCGTGTAAAAGCTTGTATTATGGCCAAGGTGGCCTACGTGGGCACGGTTCACTTTGACCGTTTGGCCCGTACAATAAATCCTAACCACCAAGCCTAAATTGTTCAAGCACAAAGTTTCCTTCCTTCTTTTCTAAGAAGCTTGACCCGAGGGTGATGGCCCCCAGTATTTGAGGTCGATCTCGCGAGGGCTCAGATACTGTTGACGAGACCAATGACTCTGGTTTAAAATCGGTCTTTGATTCTAAGTTAGCACGATTTACTGTTGCCTCGTTAAAAACCTTATCGGAAAACCCATTTAGGACAAAACCGGTTCAAGGAAATAAGAGTGTAACACGTTCTTTCAGACCTAACAGCCACATTCTCCTTTAGTAGTTGCCTGCAAGTGTTAGTCCAATTTGTAATACTAAAAAAGGTGAATGAGATCGTACCTTAACTGTAGTACTGCTTTAAGTACGTCACTTTTTAGTTGTTCGGTAGCTGTGCACCATTTCCTGGTTCGAGTTTGTAGGAACCTTTACCGGTAATCCCGATGACGCGATATAGTCCTTCCCAATTCGGTCCCAACTTCCCTTCGTTCGGGTTTCGGGTGTGCAGTGTTACTTTTCTTAACACCAAGTCCCCGATATTGAAGTATCAAAACTTGGCTCTTCGGTTGTAATATCTTTCTATCTGCTATTTCTGGTCGACCAACCGGACTAGGGTAGCCTCGCGCCTATCATCCAATAGTTCAAGATCGTGCTCATAGCTTCATCGTTTGATTCTTCGGTCGCATATTAGAACCTGAGGCTCGGTTCTCCCACTTCGGCCGGTATTAGTGCTTCATCACAAGACTTCGGGAAGAATTTCCTTCCATTTCCCTTTGGCATCGGTCTATCTTTTCTTCAGGTTTTGAAGTGTAGTCTTGTTTGTAGACTCTGCATGTATATTCCTACTAGGGTGATAGGGTGTTGACAAGATCTTTTTTATCTTATAATCCTCGAAAGATTTGCTTACCTTGCTGCCGATGAACTGCTTCCCGTTATCACACACTATCTCTGTCGATATTTCGAACTAACATATTATGTGGTCTCAAATGAAGTCGACGACTTCTTTTTCCCGAACCTTCTCGAATACTTGAGCTTTGACCCACTTAGAAGAAA
The DNA here is from genome assembly GCF_000390325.3 of Nicotiana tomentosiformis. Classification (NCBI taxonomy): domain Eukaryota; kingdom Viridiplantae; phylum Streptophyta; class Magnoliopsida; order Solanales; family Solanaceae; genus Nicotiana; species Nicotiana tomentosiformis. Next base: position 108,381,877 of record NC_090813.1, read on the forward strand.
AGTCAGTCATAAACAGTATGCATTGAGCCTTATCGGGTGCCCACGATAGGGGACCGACAATGTCCATTCCCCACTTCATGAACGGCCAAGGTGACAAGACTGAATGTAGCAGCTCTCCGGGTTGATGAATCATTGGTGCATGCCTCTGGAAGCCGTCGCATCTCCGTACAAAGTCCTTCGCATCTTTCTCCATATTAATCCAGTAATAGCCGGCTCTGATTATCTTACAGACCAAAGATTCTGCCCCTGAATGGTTTCTGCAGGTGCTTTCGTGAACTTTCCTCAAAACATATTCGATATCTCCCGGACCCAAGCATATGGCGAGTGGGCCGTCGAACATTCTTCTGAATAGAGTACCTTCGGATAGGCTAAACTTGGCCGCCTTCGTGCGTAGAGCTCTCGATTCTTTAGGATCCGAGGGTAGCTTCCCAGTCTTTAGGTAGTCTAAATACTTATTTCTCCAATCCCAAGTTAAACTTGTTGAGTTTATTTCGGCATGTCCTTCTTCCACTATCGATTTCATGAGTTGTACGACCGTTCTTAGAGCTGAATTCATTGTCATCAACCGATGACCCCAAGTTGTTTAGAGCATCGGCTTTGCTATTTTGATCCCGGGGTACGTGTTGTAAGGTCCATTCCTTGAATCGATGTAGTGTTACCTGTAATTTTTACAGGTACCTTCGCATTCGTTACTTTTTTACTTCTGATGTCCCATTGAGTTGATTCACCACAAGGACGGAGTCGCACTTAGCTTGAACCACTTTGGCGCTCAGTCATTTTAGCCAATTCGAGACCTGCAATCATGGCCTCATACTCGGCCTCATTCTTAGTTAATTTTATAGTTCTAATAGATTGCCTAACTATGTTACCCGTAGGCGGCTTCAACACGATGCCGAGTTCAGACCCCATTGCGTTTGAGGCACTGCCCGTAAAGAGGGTCTAGATTCCCAAGAAAGTCCCCAGGTTAACAACAATTTCTTTTCAACTTTGGGTATTATGGCCGGTGTGAAATATGTGATGACGTCCACAACACACCTTGATAATAGATATGATACAGTCATATGCAATATAAATTATCCAACTATGAGTCGGGGTCAAATCTACAGGGAGTTATAGGGGTGTTAGGAGTATACACTTGATGAGAGTGAATGAATTAACTAAATTTGCACTTTCACAACAAAGTTTTGATTTCTACTTGTACTATTACTCTAATAATTGCAAGCTAAGGAAAAGAAACTAGAAATGAATAATTGTTTTTGGTGTTTTTCCAAATAGTTTAAAAGCCCAGGGATATGACCATGACTTAGGTGTTCGCCTAATGGGTTAAATCTGTTATGGAATTCTTTACCTTGGGTTGCGGCCACAGATGGAATTCCGCGGTCCGCAATTTCTTTTGCGGCCTCAAAAATCCTTTTGGAGACCACACTTCTTTGCTTCTGCACCCTTTATTGCCTTTGTACTTTAGAACACTCCTTTTTGAGTCGGATTTCATCATGGGAGAAAAAACTTTCAACATTCCAGCAATTTGCATAATTTCATTAGTTTCGAGAACGTAATTCAATACTTTCGGACTAAAACAGAAGCAAAAAAGTGCTAATAAGTAGTCAAAATCTCCACTTATCAACTCCCCCAAACTTGAGTCTTTGCTTGTCCTCAAGCAAATAAATAAGGTTTCCACCTCCTAAAGTTAAAGGTCATTTCAGAGAGTCAAAGGTGATCCATTCATACATCAATTCGGACCAACAATTACCCACACTACTCATGCATTATCAACAAGGTGACAAGTCAAATATTTATGCACATAGTTCTAATGTGATATTTGAGCTTCAAGAATTGACTTTACTCATCAAGGACTCTTGTTCTATCATGTAGGTCTTGGTGGACTCCAAACTCTTCCTCCTCTACTTTCCATTTGCTAAGCTCACTTAATTAGTTAGCACTCAATCCGAAGAATCATTAAAGGTTCACTCATCTCTCACAAGAGAATGTCACAAGTACGGCTTCAAGTACCATAGACTTGCTCCTTATGTAGATCCCCACTAATGTAAGCTCACTCGGTTTGAAATTATGTAGGACTTCTTTCGGGATATAATGAAGTCTTTTGGGTTAGGGTAGGATACTGTGTGGGTAAGTGGTTACACATTTCCTTAAGCACTCCATCTTTCATTTCTCGGCTCACAATTGACAATTCTTAGAGGCACTTTCTTTTCATTAGGATTAGAGAGACTTAAAATCATCTTTCTTGATCATTTCATTCTTTTTCTCCCTTTTTGATTTCTCAATTTTGGGATCATTACCTCTTTTTGAATCCATCAACCCTTCTACTTATTCACTTTTGCATTTTTCTTTTTGTTCTTTTCTTTTCTTGCTTTCTCTTTTCATAAAGACCATTTCTTTTCTTTTCTTGCTTTCTCTTTTCATAAAGACCATTTCTTTTCTTTTTTGTGTCTTGATACCTTTTTTCAAATTCCTCATCTTCCTCCCAAACTTACATTTTAAGCCATTTGTTTCACAAGAGTGTTAAAGAAAATTTGGGTGCCAAGAGAGGATCATGACAAATCGGGTAAATGTTTGTAACATGATTATCAAATCAGAAAGGCTAGAGGCTCAAAGGATTTGACTAGGGATAATGACATCGGTTGGCAATAGAAGGCTCAAACGGGCCAAGAAAAGCCAACAATCACTTCTCAAACCAAGCAAAACTTAGGATTTTGCCTTGAAACACACTCGGTGCAAGTTCTAGACCCTTCACACGGATACTTGGACTAGGAAAAATTCATCTCACCCCTCACACAACTAGATTGTAAAAGAGGATAGAGTAGAGGGACCACAACGACCACATTCAAAATGGACTCATTCCCTTAAGAAGGTTGTCACACCATCCATCGTAGGGACGAATCACCCGGTTCACACAACAACTACCTTTGGAAAGAATCGCGGCGTTAAGAAAACCAAAGGCTTATTATCTACCAAAACATAAAAAGAAGCTACTTACAAAATAAGAACTAATATGGAAAAGATAAAGAAGCTAATAAACAAAAACAAATATAAAGAAGCTAATGAGCAAAATTACTAAAGATAGAATGAATATACATAGTAAGAGAGAGAGAGAGAAGATAGTTAAATTCAAATAAGAAAAAGAAAAAGTATCATCAAACTATTACAGGCCAAATGTATCAAAGTGTACCAAATGTATCAAATAAACTCCACCCCCCCTCCCCCCCGAATAAAAGTAAGCATTGTCCCCAATGCTTAGCAAAATAAGAGTAAAAGAGGAAAGAGTGAAGAAAACTCCCTATGGCTCCTTAGACATCTCCGTGTCCCCAGTAATGTCATCGCTCTCGGGATCAGCCAACTGAATCTCATCATCGTCAAATCTAGGTGTGGCTGGGTTGACGAACATCTCATGATGCACTGCCTTAGCAGTATCGGCAGCAAGGTCTGGCTTGTCACACTAGACAGCTTGTGCTACCGGTGCAGATGGTGCTGAAGGATCTAGGGCAGAATGATGTGCGTCAAGCAGCATATCAAAGGGGAGATCTCCGACTATAGCAATCCTGGTCACCTCCCTTCGGAGCTTGTGTACTGATTTCTTGCTCACCTTGGACTTCCTCATCTTCTTCACTTCCTTTCCCATCTCTTCGATCACCGACCCGTGTTGGACCAAGGTGTCCATGATAATCTTCTTATTTTTCGGAATCTTCTTCAATGTCTCCTCAATGCCAAAAGGAACCTGTGATGCCTATGAGGTGGACTACGCTGCAACAGTACTTGACAAGTCAGACACCTTTATAGTTGTTGTCTGCATCCAGTTGTTGAGATTCGCCAATGTCTGGGAGACTCGCAGTGTAGATAGTAGGGCAGTGGGCATGGGCTTTTGAGAAACTCTGGGGGTAGTGGTAGTAGTTGTGGATGATGGAGGAGTCATAGCTGCGGCACTGGAGGAAGGCTCAGCCGAAGTGGATGGAACATCAAGTGCCTCAGGAGCTACCACTGCTGGTTCATCAGACTGGCCTGTGGTGGTAGGAGGCTGAACTTTCTTCTTCGGGTTGCTCGCATCCATCAGTGAGTACCAAGTAAAAGGCTTATTCGACTTTACCTTTGTTTCATACTCCCTCGGCTCTACCTTTGCATCGGTGAGACATTCTGTAATAGTGTTGGGATACGGATAGGACGATTTATCTTGCCATGTGATCACTAAGATGTTGGCTGATATAACAACACCCACATTGATTGGGTATCCTGCCATAATAGATGCCACAAGAACTGCTCGAGGAATAGGAAGGTGAGTTTCGTTCTAGCACGGATCCAACCTGCTGCACACAAATGTCTGCCACCCCTTCACCTCAAAACTCAAAGTGTTCCACTAAATGGGAACCTCGACGGCAATCCATGGTTGTGGTGGCCCTGGTGGTGTTAGAATCTCAGCTTACCAAGTCGAACATCGTCTCCCAGTGTACACTTCTCCAAACACTCCTTTGGTTCAACATCCTCGAAGCCCAAGTACGTGTTGAGTGTATGCTGACCAAACCTCACCTTGAGGTTACGTACTTTGTTTACCTTCGTCCCTTTTTTTTATGTAAGCCACATTGGCATAAAATTCACGGACAAGATATTCTTTGTCACAATCTGGGTGAACTATATCACCCCTTGTCTTTCCTGAACTGTCTCAAAATGGCTAGGTTGTACCTATCTAAATCCGTAGACAGAAACTGTCGCTCAAGAGTTAGCAACCTCACTGGCCACCACACATGGAAGCTGGTAAAGGCGGCTAGGTTGACAAAACGGTCCTCCCAAACTTCTTTATTTTTTGATCTTTCAAGGCCAGAATTTGTAGTATCTCCCCCTCTACCATCATCGGGGATATCATGAACTTGTACACAAACCTGTGCCTCAGGAACTGGTGTAGCCGATGGCTCAGAATACTGACTAGCACTCTTTGATCCCTCGAAAGTGTTGTGAGATGAGGACGGCTCATCCATCAGGTAGTATCTCCCTTGCGGCCTCGCCTGTACGGCCAACTGCTCCTGAACAGAGGCTGAGTTTCCCTCTGCACCTCTCCCTCTGCATGCTGGTGCTTTATTTTTTATTGTCTTTTGCTAGCTAAGGGGCAAGGCACTTTTGCCTCGGCCCCGAGAAGGTTCACCTCTCCCTTTTAAAGAATCGCCTAATCCTCTAGATCGAACCCTTGTCTGTATCGAGCAAAAGCGATTGTTAGTTGCAATTCAATGTATAAACATACACGGGAGACATGCAAGTAAAGGAAAAACCAAAGGACATAGTGAAGGTGTACAGTTAGATCATGCTTGCAGAGACAGTGATATATAGTCCGCATAATTTTATTTGCGGCCGCATATGGGGACTTGCGGACTACACATTTTTGTTGTGCGCTCGCAGAAGTGAAGTGTGGTCTGCCCAAATTGACTTGCGGCCGCACCTCTGAATCACAAAAATCCAAATTTTTTGATGACAGAGAATTGGCTAATGTGCGACCGCAAAAGGATTTCTGGGGTCCGCACAATTAAACTTGCGGCCGCACATTGGAGTCTCAAAGTAAGGACTCTCTTATGACAGTAAATGTGCGGTACTGCGGCCGCGATGGGAATTCTGCAGTATGCACATTTTAACTTGCGGCCACATATTCTTTGTTCACTTAGTTTCCCTAAATTCAATATCTGCGGACTGAACAAATTCAAGTACGGCTGCAGATTTCAAAAATTATGTACATATCAAAATTTCCTACTTAGGTTTTTCAATTTCGTGCATAATTAGACATGGAAACATTGTAGAAACATGAAATTATACTAATCGAGTCCCTAGAGAACATGTATTAAGTTAACCCAGTTCAGATTTTAACCCGCATGGATACACAATTGAACTCTAATGATAAATGGCCTAAAAAGAACTTAAAATCTACAAATTAAACTAAAACAAAAAAAGTATCGTGAAATTTAAGCATACCAGATGAAGTGGGTGTAGTGTATGAACGATCAAAGTGGCTATTTGTGTGGACAGATGAAATCTCCAAGAAAATTCAACAGAGCACAATTGTTTAATTCAGAGAGTGAAAAGAGTAAAAATGGCCTTGTTCCTCTATTTATACCATTTGTTTGCTAAGGAGAAGAAGGATGAGTGCGGCAGCACATTTTTATGTGCGGTCCGCACTCTGTTACCTGGGGACCTCACCTCAGCTTTTCGTCTGCAGTCCTCACATTTTCATGTGCGGCCGCAGATTTTATGTTCAGTCGCAGATCGACCTCCGCACTGACAGGCTAAAACTTTAGAGAGGTGGTATTTTCATCATCTCGATTGTGCAGTCCGCAAGAGGAATGTGCGGCTGCAATGCTCTTCTGCTATAGAACATAGAAATGTGCGGTCCACACAATTTTTGAATACTTAGCCATATTTTGTCCACAATTCTTATAAGTCACACTCACCCCTCTATCACACTTCAAATCAATTTAGAACAAAAATGACACCTAATTATACAAGAAAAAGGAAAAGAAATATTAGTTGTCTCCCATGAAGTGCCTCATTTAACTTTGCGAAACATGAGTTTCCCAAGTAGTGCTTCACCCGGTGACCATTGACTCGGAAAACGTCATTGTTTTTGTTCTTCAAATCTAATGCACCAAAATATGTCACACCCATAATTTCAAAAGGACCACTCTATTTGGATTTTAGCTTTCGGAGAAACATCCTCAACCTTGGGTTAAACAACAATACAAGATCGTCCACCTTGAACTCTTTGTTACAAATGTATTTGTCATGAAAATATTTCATCTTTTCTTTGTACAAAGACTAACTTGCATAAGCATGGTACCAGAACTCATCCAATTCATTCAAATGTGTAACCCTCAAATTAGCAGCTATATCCCAATCAAGATTCAACTTCTTTAGAGCCCATATGGCCTTGTACTCTAGTTCCACCGAAATATGACAAGCCTTCCCAAACACCAACTGGTATGGCGACATTCCGATAGGTGTTTTGTAAGTCGTCCGATAAGCCCATAATGCATCATCAAGCTTCTTGGACCAATCCGTCCGATTAGCATTCACTGTTTTGGACAAGATACTCTTTATCTCTCGGTTGGAGACTTCCACTTGCCCACTAACTTGTGGGTGATAAGAAGTCGTGACTTTGTGAATAACACCATACTTGCTAAGTAAAGTGTCGAAAGCCTTGTTGCAAAAATGTGAGCCCCCATCGCTTATAATTGCATGTGGAGTGGCAAACCTTGTGAAAATATTCTTCTTCAAGAAAGCCACCACACTTCTCGCCTCATTGTTGGGTAAAGCAACGACCTCAACCCATTTGGACATATAATCCACTGCGACCAAGATGTAGGTGTTTTCACAAGAACTCACAAAAGGGACCATGAAGTGAATACCCCATACATCGAAAATATCAATCTCCAAAATGGTTATGAGGGGCATTTCATTTTTCTTTGAGATTCCACCTGCTCGTTTTTTCACTAACGCACTTGCATCCTTGTAAAATATGGGCCAATAGAAACCACAACTAAGCATCCTGGCCGCCGTTCTTGTTCCACCATGATGACCACCATATGGCGAAGAATGGAAAGCCCCAAGAATTTCACTTTGCTCTTTTTCCGATACACATCTTCTAATCACCATATATGTACAAATACCGAAGAGGTATGGTTCATCCCAATAATAATCTTGACAATCCCATTTGAGCTTTTTCCTTTGGTTTGAAGAGAACTCATCCGGAATGATTCCACACACAAGAAAATTTGCTAGATCCGCAAACCATGGCAACGCTTTCATTGAATATGCAAAGAGTTGCTCACCGAGGAATAAGTCATTGATTTCAAGGCCATCATACGGCATCCCCTCCTACTCCAAACGAGATAAGTGCCCCGCCACTTGGTTTTCACTACCTTTTCTATCTTCGATGTCAATATCAAACTCTTGCAACAAGAGCGCCCATCTCATCAACTGCGCTTTGGAGTCCATTTTGCTCATTAGATAACGAAGTGTCGCATGATCCGTGTGGACAATGAGTTTTGCACCCATCAAGTAGAAACAGAACTTCTCAATTGCAAACATAATGGCAAGGATCTCTTTCTCTGTAATGATATAGTTGACTTGGGCACTATTTATGGTCTTACTAGTATAGTAGACCGGATAAAAAATCTTGTTGATGCGATGTCCCAAAACAGCCCCAACAACTACGTCACTTGCATCACACATGAGTTCAAAAGGTACAGTCCAATTTGGAGCGATGATGATGGGATTAATTGTTAACTTGAACTTCAACAATTCAAAAGATCTCATGCAATCATAATTGAAGTTGAAGTTAGAATCCTTCTCAAGAAGTTTACACAACGGATTCACCACCTTAGAGAAATATTTGATGAAACGCCGGTAAAATCCCCCGTGGCCTAAGAAACTCTGCACACCCTTCACCGAGGTTGGAGGGGAAGTTTAGAAATCACCTTAATATTTGCCTTGTCAACTTTGATTTTATTCTTTGAGATTTTGTGGCCAAGGACAATGCCTTCCTCGACCATCAAATGGTATTTCTCCCAATTGAGCACCAAATTTATTTCTTCACATCTAGACAACACTTTGTGCAAATTTTCTGGACAATCATCAAAAGAATCTCCAACCACCGATAAGTCATCCATGAAAACTTTTAGGTAGTACCCCATCATGTCCTTGAAGATAGCCATCATATACCTTTGAAAAGTCACTAGTGCATTGAATAAACCAAATAGCATCCGTTTGAAAGCAAAAGTACCATAGGGACATGTAAATGTTGTTTTCTCTTGATCTTCCGGAGCATTAAGAATTTTGTTGTAGCCTGAATACCCATCAAGAAAGAAATAGAAAGCACGGCCGGCCAATCTATCGAGCATTTGATCTAAGAAAGAAAGTGTAAAGTGATCCATCCTTGTGACTTTGTTGAGCTTGCGATAGTCCATACACACCCTCTATCTGGTCACCGTTCTTGTAGGAAACAACTCATTCTTGTCATTGGTGACCACCGTCATGCCCCCCTCTTTGGGACATATTGAACCGAAGAAATTCACGAACTATCACAGATGGGGTAGACAACCCCGACATCCAACCACTTGATAATCTCCTTCTCGATAACTTCTCATATAGCCTCATTGAGTCTCCTTTGATGTTCAATAGATGGTTTGGCTCCATCCCCCAAATTGATATTATGCATGCAAAAAGCAGGGCTTATCCCCCGAATATCCGCCAATGTCCACCCAATAGCCTTCTTCCTCTTTTGTAGCACCACTAATGTGGAATCTACCTGCACGTTAGTCAAACAAGAGGAACAAATAACTAGTAAAGTAGAACAAGGACCAAGAAATCCATACCAAAGATGTGGAGGCAATGGCTTCAACTCCAAGGTAGGAGGCTCTTCAATAGAAAGGCTTTGTTGGAGGAGTTGTCCTATTTTCAAGATCCAAGGACAATTTCCAGGGTACATAGTTATACGACCCCATTCCTTGCAAAGAGTTCGCACATTCCATGAAGCCATCCATCTCGTCATCATCAAAGTTTAGAAAGACGACCTCCAACATATCACCAACATTGATTGTAGCACTTGTTTCATCAACAATAACATCGGTCACCAAGTCCATAAAAGAACACATCTTATTCCTATTTGGTTGCCACATGGACTTACACACATGGAATACCACTTTTTTATCACTAATCCGGAAGGTAAGTTCTCCGGCTTCAACATCACAAAGAGCCTTCCCCATAGCAAGGAAAGGTCTACCAAGAATAATCGACACTTCATAATCAAACTCACAATTTAGAATGAAAAAATCCACTGGAAGAATGAATTTATCAACACGGACCAAAACATCTTCAATCACTCCCAAATTAGTCTTCATGGTACGATCGGCCATTTGCAACCTCATAGGGGTAGGTCTTGGTTGCCCAATTCCTAAAGTCTTGAAAATAGAATAGGGCATCAAATTGATACTTGCCCCAAGATCACAAAGAGTTTTAGCAAACTCATCACTTCCAATTGTACAAGGAATCGTGAAAGCACTAGGATCCTCCAACTTAATAGCCATTGAGTACACAATCGCACTCACTTGATGAGTGACTTTGATGGTTTCAAAATTCATAGACCGCTTCTTTGTCACAAGATCCTTCATAATCTTTGCATAACCTGGCATTTGTTACAAAGCTTCAACTAATGACACATTGATTGAGAGACTCTTCATTATTTGAATGAACTTATTGAATTTATTCTCACCATTTTTCTTGGCAAGTCTTTGAGGGTATGGAGGTAGAGGCTTAGGCAATGGTGCCTTACCCTTTTGAACTACCGGCTCCGATATGTCAATAATGTGTTTCCTAGACGGGTTCACCTCCTCTTGAGTCTCTTCCACATTATCATCAATATCAATCGAACTTCATCATTAGGTTGCACCAAATTGTTTGGGAGCTCCTCTTCATGCATCACTTGCTCATCATCAACAAGTTGCCTTTGACTTGAGGTGGGTACATTCTCACCTCTTCCACTTCTTGTGATAACTGCTATGGCAAGCCCCCTGTTGTTTCCACCCTTTAGGTTTACCACCGTATCACTTGGTAGTTTCCCCTTAGGACGAGAATTCAGTGCTTAAGAGATTCAGCCCATTTGAACTTCTAGGTTGCGAATTGATGTGTTGAGTAAGGCAAGTTGGGCATTTGAATCAGCATTCTTTTCCATCATTTGCTTGAACATATTTTTAATACGCCCCATCTCATTATTTGAAGAACTTGAACCATGGGAAAGATAAGGAGGTGGGTTGCTCGATTGTTGATACATCAGGGGCCTTTGAAAACCCGACCCTCGGTTGCCTTGATTGTTGTTCCATCAGCCTTGATTATTACCCCTTCCCCCTAATTTCCTTAGTTATTTCCACTCCAATTCCCTTGATTGTTGTTGTTATGCTAATTCCCTTGATTGCTGTTTCCACTTCAATTGCCTTAATTGTTAGAATTCCAATTGTCTTGATTGTTTTGAGGTCACCATTGTTGTTGGTTTGGGCCTTGGAAATTATTTCTTTGCCCTTGAAAATTTTTCACATATTGCACCTCCTCATCTTGTTCATTATAGGAATCATCTTTCTCAAAACCACTATCTTCTTGCACATAGTTCTCCACTCGATTTTGCACTTGCGGACCCTTGGCCCTTCTCTTGTTCACCATCATGTTCACTCTTTCCATGGAATTGACTTGCTTTGGACTTTACACTTGATTTAGTTGGGCCTTTGATATTTGAGTCATGGTAGTTGTCAATTCGGCAATGGCTTGCCCATGGTCTTGCAATTCTTTGTGAAGATAGATCATGTTTGGCTCACCTTGTGGAACATTGGACCGGGATTGCCAAGCCGATGACGTTTCCGCCATCTCATCCAAAATCTCACATGCCTCCGCATAAGGCGTAGTCATGAAGTTCCCACTGGCAAGTTGATTCACTACGCATTGGTTGGTTATGTTAATCCCACGACAGAGGTTTGTTGAATCATGTTCTCTTTCATATCATTGTTAGGACATTCCTTGACCATAGTTCTATAGCGTTCCCATATCTCATGTAGTGATTCATTCAGCTCTTGCTTGAATGCCAAAATCATCTCGAAGTGTAGCCATGTGCCCCAGAGTGAAGAACTTAGAAATAAACTTTTCTGCCAACTCATCCCAAATGTGAATGGAATGGTTCGATAATCATTCCAACCAATCTAAAGCTTTTCCCAATAGAGAGAAGGGAAGAAGCCTTAGCCTCAATGCATCCTCGGACACATTCATTTGTTTGCTCCCTTAACAAGTATCCACATCCCCCAAAGGCATATTTTCGAGATCATTGTTCGTCATGGTTGTACCTATGATTTCTCACACAAGTTAGTAACACAGAAGGAAAAGAAGATATTCCAAAAACAAATCCAAATATATAGCTAACACCATTTTTAACTCTCCCGTAATGGCGCAAAAAATTGATGACGTCTACAATACACCTCGATCAGAGATAAGATACGGTCGTATGCAATATAAATTACCAAACTATGAGTCGGGGTCGAATCCACATGGAGTTATAAGGGGTGTTAGGAGTATACACTTGATGAGAGTGAATGGACCAACTAAATTTGCACTTCCATAACAAAGTTTTGATTTCTACTTCTACTAGTACTCTAGTAATTGCAAGCTATGGAAACGAAACTATAAATGAATGATTATTTTTGGTGTTTTTTTAAGTAGTTTAAAAGCCTAGGGATGTGACCATGACCTAGGTGTTTGCCTAATAGGTTAAATTTGTTAATACTTATTTTGTTGGTAGGGTGTATTATAGCTCTCAACTCTATGTTACCCACCCAATACCTCTCGATCAAAGAGTGATTTTGCCCAATTTGGCTTTCTTAAGCCCAAATGGGTATTCAAAAAAAATAGTTGATATGAGCTCAAGTCGGGTTCTTACTATATCTAGTTTGAACCCTTTAATTAGGATAATTGAACTCTCAATTAACCCAATTCCTTGTTAACCAAGTTATCTTGGACTAGGTCCATCTTTCTCAAGTAGAGACTAAGTCAAAAAGGCATGAGTCAATGTTTGCAACCATTAATTTTAAAATTGAAGCATGAACTAGGCTAAATAATCAATACCCAATCATAAAGAAGTATTAAATTAAATACCCATAAGGTTTACACACTAGGGTTGGGTCACAACCCTAGTAAACATCTAGCTACTCATAGTGGGAATTGAAGAAAATAAAGAAGAAATGCAAATAAAACCCATAATCAAAGATTAAATTGATGAATTATAATGTTTAAACACTAAAATAATCAAAAACTTTCTAAAATGGTAAAAGGTAACGGCTACAACAACTTTTTTTCATCAAACTTGACCTAAAATTATGAAACTCGTCTATTTATAGTGGGCCAGAATTAGCTAACAAAAATGCCCCTCAGGAGGTTCTGCGACCGTACAATTCCTAGTGCGGTCCGCACATTTCTTCAGCTGGCAGGAGAGTAGGTTTTGCAACCGCATATTTATGGATTGCGGCTGCGAAGCAACTTCTGCGGCAACACAATTCTTGTACGGTCCGCACTTCAGCAAGGTATCAGGACTTGGTCTTTTTTCATATTCTCTGATCTTTGATTTTTTCTCAATGAAAGCCCTGTTCTGCAGTCGCACAATTCATATGCGGTCCACACATTGGTCAAAATCCATTTGGGTTCTTTAGCTTGAGTTGCGGCCACTACGGTCCGCAATTTCTTCTGCGGACCGGGCACTTCTTTGCTTCTGCACCCTTTATTGTCTTGTGCTTCGGAATACTCCTTTTTGAGTCAGATTTCATCATAGGAGACCAAACTTCCAACATTCCTGCAATTTGCACAAATTTATTAGTTTTGAGAATGTAAATCAATATTTTCAGACTAAAACAAAAGCAAAAAGGTGCTAATAAGTAGTCAAAATCCCCACTAAGTCTGTCAAAATTTGATATTTGATGGCGGTTCGAGGTCGATATTCGATATCGTACCCGCTAATTTCTACGACCCATTTTGCCAACCGGCCCGAGAGCTTGGGTCTGTGCATTATGTTCCTTAGTGGGCAAGAAGTTACGACGCATATGTGGTGGCATTGAAAATACGCTTTTAACTTTCTAGAGGTGCTTAGCAAGGTGATCGCCAATTTTTCTAGGTGAGGGTACCTTGTTTTGGCCTCGCCTAGAGTTATACTAACATAATAGATAGGAAATTGCAAACCTTCCTCTTCCCAGACTAAGACTCCACTTACCGCTATCTCGGATACCGCCAAGTATAGGTACAACTGCTCGTCCGCCTTCGAAGTATGAAGCAAGGGTGGACTCGAAAGGTACCGTTTGAGTTCTTCCAAAGATTGTTGGCACTCGAGGGTCCACGAAAAGTTATTCTTCTTCTTCAATAAGGAGAAACACCGATGGATCTTATCGCAGGACCTTGGCATGAACCGGCCTAAGGTGGCTATGCGCCTGGTTAGCCTCTGAACGGCCTTGACACTGTCCACCACGGTGATATATTCTATAGCTTTGATTTTATCGGGATTGATCTCGATCCCTCAGTTGGACACTATGAATCCAAGGAACTTCCCGGATTCGACCCCGAATGCACATTTCTCCGGGTGCAGCTTCATACTGTATCTCTTCAGTATGTTGAAGGTTTCCTGCAAATGTTTCAAATGGTCCTCTGCTCGTAGGGACTTAACTAACATGTCGTCAATGTAAACTTCCATCAATTTTCCTATTTGTACTTCGAACATCCAGTTTACTAGGCGTTGATAAGTGGCACCGATATTTTTTAATTAGAACGACATCATTTTATAACAATAGGTGCCAAATTTAGTGATAAAATAAGTATTTTACTAATCGCTCGGGTCTATCGGTATTTGGTTGTGCCGAAATAGGTGTCAAGAAAGCTGAGTATCTCGTGCCCGGCCGTTGCATCGATCATGCGACCGATATTATGCAAAGAAAAAGAATCCTTGGGGCATGCCTTGTTCAATTCTTTGTAATCTACGCACATTCTTAATTTATTTTCCTTTTTAGACACTACTACTACATTAGCCAACCAATCCGGTTACTTAAATTCTTGAATGGAGCATATTCTAAGGAGTTTAGATACCTCGTCTCTGATGAATGCATGCTTGATTTCGGACTGAGGCCACCTTTTCTGTTTAACCGGGTGAAACTTCGGATCCAAGCTTAGCTTATGAGTGGTTATTTCTGGCGATATCCCTGTCATGCCTAGATGGGACGAAGCAAAACAATCCATGTTAGCTATAAGAAATTCAATGAGTTTTTCCTGAGGTCGGGAGTTAACCCCGTGCCCAGGTATACTTTCCGATCAGGCAAGTGTTCGACCAACATGACTTGCTCCAGCTCCTTGACTGTCGATTTAGTGGCATCGGAATCATCAGTGGCAATAATTGACCTAGGAACTCCGTAATTATCATCCGTCTTCTTCTTGCTTCTCAGTTCGGTCGTGGCTAGTGTCGGTAATTGCTATTTAGTTTCTTTCTTCCTAATCAACTTTGGGTTCTTTGATGTTGAGAGTGCGGACATCGGGATCACCTCATCGATCGTGGACATTTCTTTTGCGACCGGCTACTTTCCGTAAACTGTCTTGATCCCTCCCGATATGGGGAACTTTAATGCCGGGTGTAGTGTCGAGGGTATTTCCCTCATGTTGTGAATCCATGGCCTTCCGAATAGAACATTATATCTCATACCCCCTTCAATCACGTAAAAATTGGTTTCCTTAATGGTTCCAGCGGTGTTCACTGTCAGGGTTATCTCCCCTTTAGAAGTTTCACATGCCATGTTGAATCCGTTTTAAACCCGGACTACAGGCACTATTTGGTCTTGTAGACCCAGCTGCTCTACGACCATCGAGAGTACAAATATTAACAAATGTTTAACTTGAGATTTATTTATGATTACAGATATTACAAGTGCATCGTTATGCGATTGCATGATGCCTTTAGCGTCCTCATCGTTGAAAGAGATGGTCCCCTCCGGCATGTAATCTGGGTTTTTTCCCCCCTTATAATGGATACCTTAGTATGTTTTAGCATTGTCCCCTGAGGATGTCGACTCCACCAATGATCATGTTGATGACGTGCTGAGGTTCCTCTTACTCGGCCTATTTGTTGGAATCCTTATTCTTGATGTGATTTTTGGCTCGGTCACTCAAAAAATTCCCGGAGGTGCCCGTTATTGAATAATCGGGCCACTTCTTTTCTTAGTTGTCGACAGTTTTCGATCATGTGGTCGTGAGTTCCATGATACTTACACATCACGTTAGGGTCTCTTTGGGCAGGATCAGACTGCAATGGTCGAGGCCACTTGGTATCTTTGATGTGTCCGATAGCAGATACGATACTGGCAGCATCGACGCTGAAGTTGTATTCCGATAATCTTGGTGACTCCTGGACCCGAGTGGCCTATCGAAATCGTTTTTACTCATGCGTCCCCCGCTGTTGTGGTCTCGATCGCTCCTTTTTTCGTTTCTCGCAGGGTTATGTCCGGATCCTCTACCCCTTTGATCTTCGCTATACGGTTGATACCGATCTCTGTTCGGTCTTGGTTTATGATCGACGACTCTTTTAGACTCTGAGGTGATCATCTTCGACTCTGATTTTTGATTGGTGCCTATTATGGACGTCAGACCAAGTTATCGCCGGGTACTCTATCAAATTCTGCTTTATCTGTTGTGAAGCCAAGGAGCTTTGGGGATTGAAGTCCTTGAGTGAACGCCTGAACGACTCAATCGTCCGTAACCGGAGGCAGGTCCATTCAAAACCTCGACAGGAATTCCCTGAGCATTTTGTTATCTCTTTATTTCACTTTAAAGAGGTCTAATTTTAAGGTCTCGACCTTAATAGCCCTGACGTGAGCTTTTACAAAGGCATCTGCAAGCAGAGAAAACGAATCAATAGAATTAGGGGGTAGGTTGTGATACCATATGATTGCTCCTTTCGTCAAGGTTTCTCCGAACTTTTTCAGTAGAACCGACTAGATCTCGTCATCTTCCAAGTCATTTCCCTTAATGGCACACGTGTAGGAGGTCACGTGTTCGTTTGGATCTGTGGTTCTGTTATACTTTGGTATTTAGGGCATACAGAACTTCTTCGGGATTGGTTTTGGTGTTGCGCTCGGAGGGAAAGGCGTTTGGACAAATTTCTTAGAATCCAGGCCTTTCAATATCGGGGGTGATCCTGGGATTTGATCAACCTTGGAGTTATAGGTCTCCACTTTTCTATCGTTGGCTTCGATCTTGTTTTCCCCTGATTCCCAACCACTTTGTCAGTTCCTCAAGTATCTTTATTATTTCGGGGTTAGTCCCAGGTTCATCATCACCCGACCTTTCTGTGGTTGGTTCATTTCTTCGGGTGTTTTCCTGGGATGATTCTGGCTCAACTATGCTGGGGGCGCGGCTTTGGTTCTGTAGTTGCCTTATCACTGCCTGTTGAGCTTGTAACATTTCAAAGATCACCCAGAAATTGATCATATCGCTATCACCATCGTGGATACACCCCGGGCTATTGATCGGGCTCTTCCGCGAACACTATTCTCGGGGTCGGTAGGAAAGTTTGCATCGATGGACACATATGAGTTAGCAATGATTGGGTCCACGACCGGAACTCCGTTGGGGTCAACAGGGGCACCTCGTTGCTCGGCACTATATTGTTGTTCTCGCCATAGTAGCGAGACTCAGCATCAACGTCAAGTGGGCAGATTGAGAGTTTAACATTCTTAAATTGACCTGATATGAAAATCTCAAAGAACAAGCGTAAAACAGAGTGCGTTATAAAAATTTGTATCAAATTACCACTATTATCCTTAGCCCCACGGTGGGCGCTAAACTGTTTACCCTTAAAAACGGATAATAATTGAATTTATATGCGGTTTCAAGGATATGTAGATTAATTCAATACAAGTGATCAATGACGTTAGATAAAGAAAATAAAAGACGTAATAAATGGTCAAAACAATTGATTAGGGTGATCCCGAGCTCGGCTAATGGCTTAACGAGGAACCTGCCTTCGGTTCCGAGCTTGCACTTATGAAAAACTTAGAAATAAAAATAAGAACTTTGAATAACTTTTAGAGACATAGATAATAGAAGTAAATTGCCTTGGTATGTGTGTTACAATGTGTCTAATGAATAATAAGTTTTCCCTTTATATAGTGGGAGAGTTTTACCCTAAATACAATCTTAAGAAAGGTAAAAATCTTTTGTTTTGCTAATCACTATTTTTTTGCCAATATGGGCCGAGATTCACATCGTGATATCCGTTTGGGCATAGACATCGCGGCTCTTTGTTAGTCGCATACGGTTGTTTGGTAATGCTCTCCGAAGTATTGGGGTTCGAACCGGAGGATGTGGTCCCGATGCCCCCGAGGGGAAGTAATTTGCTCGAGCCCCGATATGAGGGGCTCCTCGCTTTGACTCTAATTCCTTACGATCACGTCCCTGTTCCGTTTGTCTCACCGAGAAATCGGGGTGCTTAGTGGGCTCGATTTTACATATATACAGAGTCTTTTTTTGTATAGCTATTTCTCAAATATTAGTTTTTGTGCTAAAAATATATAATATCTCTTTTAATATAGTATAGTTATTTGAAGCATTTATGTAGTCTCCAATTGTCATATGTTAGGAATATTTCTGCAGTGTTCATTCGTTTATTTATTTTATGGAGTGTCGTTTCTGTTATGTATTTTTTTTTGTTAAAAAAAAGTTCTAGCAGGCCGGGTCATGAAGCGGGTAGGTAAATAGTAGTGGATGCTTTTAAGTTTTTATAAAGGTAGAATAGTCTAATAAACACTTTACTTGTCCGGTTTTGCTATCCCGGTCCCGTTACTCTATGAAATTTCATCCAGACACTCATAATTTTTAAAACACATTACTTTAAATCCCTCTAGCCTTGTGTGCTCTTCAAACACACGATGTGGATGGCACATCATCGTCCACATCAGATTTTGAATGACACGCCATTTTTTTTTACTTTAATTTCAAAAAAAATATTTTTTTTCTTTTTTCACTCCAGCCCTCCCCCACCCTTTTCCACCTATCTCTATTTTTTTATAGTAGAAATCACACCATGACTTTCTGCCTTTATCGGCGGCAGTCCAGCCGTAGACAACTAAAATCCACCATTCTCCAACTTTCCATCGCCCATCTCCCTTTCAGAGATTTTTATCAATCGTTGATGCCCTCTACTTCAAATCTACCATGTAAATCACCTTGAACTCCTTGCCTCCATGAATGCCAATGCACCACCACTGAAATTCCTCAATATTTTCATATGTCCACACAATTTCACATTGTATACCCCACCTAATTTCATAAAGACCTTCGTCAACCACGCTTCACCCTCCAAAACTACTGCATATCTCCACCACCTCACCATAAACTACCAAAAAATTAGATTTTCATATTCTCTCCATCAAATAAAAATTCACCATTAAATATACACTCCACCACCTAAGAATTCATTACTTCTGAAACGATCGTTACCCAAAACAGATTCAACATCGTAGTGGACATGGATCTAATTCATCTAAAAAATACTATTAGTGGTTGCTCTTCAGAAAATATTTCTTAATATTTTTCTCAAATATTGACGGAAGGTTTGTGTCATGATCCGAAATTTTTTACCGACGGGACCGTGATGGCGCCTAACATTTCACTTGCTAGATAAGCCAACGTTAGAAAATCGTTAAACCAATTCCTTATTTCCATTCAGTAAATAACAATAATTAACTAAGATAAAATATAATAAGTGTGTAATATCATAAAATTGTATTAATTACTACCACCCGGATCTGGAGTCACAATTCACGAGCATTCTAGAATTTACTATAAGTAATAGTCTGAAAGAAATACAATTGTCTGAATGAAAGAAAACAGTAGGACATAAAAGATAGACGTGGACTTCAAGGTCTGTGAACGCCGACAGATCTACCTTGAGTCTCCGGACAGCGGACCAGTAGCAAATCTCGATCAACCTGAGCCGGTATCAAAATTTGCACAAAAAGTATAGAGTGCAGCATCAGTACAACCGACCCCATGTACTGGTAAGTGTCGAGCCTAACCTCAGCGAAGTAGTGACGAGGCTAGGACAAGACTCCCACATATAACCTGAATAGTATAACCATGCTAGTGGCAACAACAGTAAGTAAAGCAATAACGCAGAAATAATGGGAAGGGAACATGCAGTGGGGGAATACAACATAAAGAGTGAGAATAATAAAAAGACAGTATTAAACAGAAAATCCGTAAACGAATTGAGCAATTAAAACAGCAAAGGAAAACTGCACGGTATCACCCTTCGTGCTTTACTCTCAATCTCACCAAATAAATAAAT
Organism: Nicotiana tomentosiformis; assembly: GCF_000390325.3. Lineage (NCBI taxonomy): Eukaryota > Viridiplantae > Streptophyta > Magnoliopsida > Solanales > Solanaceae > Nicotiana > Nicotiana tomentosiformis. Next base: position 108,401,765 of record NC_090813.1, read on the forward strand.
AGAACGGCACGGCATCACCCTTCGTGCTTTTACTCTCAACCTCACCTAAATAAATAAATAGTACGGCACGGCATTACCCTTCGTGCTTTTAAACCTCTCATAATATACACGGCATCACCCTTCGTGCTTTACAATCATCCTCACAATATAAATAATGCATGCACGACATCACCCTTCGTGTTTTACACTCCTCCTCACAAATCACAGAATCAATAACAACGGATAGATAAGAGTATCACAAAGAAATCAGTATTTTTTTTTTATAATCAATAGTACAATATAATCTCATTCTCGAACCAATATTCAAAATTTACCAAATCTCAGTGAAACCAAATATGAGTCACCCAACATTTCAAATAACCCATTAAGTATAGATAGTAGATTTTAAGGGTACAAAATAGACAAGAATAGAATTTCTTCGCATGTTATGAATCAACAACGACGCATAGATGCTCGTCACCTCACCTATACATCGCATTTAACAACCAATCACGTAGCAAATGAACACATAATACCTATTCCCTCAAGCCAAAGTTAGACACGGCACTTACCTCGCTTCGAAGGCCACTTAATTCTAAATCACAGCTTTTCCTTTGGAATTCACCTCCAAACCACTCGTATCTATTCAAAAATGACTCAATAATATCAAATATTTCTAAAGGAATCAATTATATTTCATAAATTAAATTTACCAAATTTTACTCCAAAAAGTCAAAAAATCGACCTCGGGCCCGCTTGGTCAAAACCCGAGGTTCGGACTAAAATCCTTTTACCCATTCACCCTTGAGCCCGAATATGTAATTAGTTTTGGAATCCGACCTCAAATTGGGGTCTAAATCCTCAAATTTCCGAAATTCCTAGTTTCTACCCTGACCCCTAATTCTACCATGAAAACTCTAGATTTTAGGTTGATAATTCATAAAATGTAATGAGTAATTGAAAGAAAATGGTTTAGAATCACTTACCGACACTTTGGGGAAGAAAATGGCTCTTGAAAATCGTCTCTACCCGTTTGGTTCTTGAAAAATGTTGAAGAAATGGCTTAAACTCGTGTTTGGAGTCTGCTTTAAGTCACTGGACAGGCCTTCATCGCGTTCGCGAGAGGCCTGTCGCGATCGCGATGTACAGCGGCCTAAGGCCTTCGCGTTCGCGAGTCTATCTACGCGTTCGCGTAAGGCAGCTCCCCCCAAGCCTTCGCGTAGAAGAACATGACTCTCCTCCCCCAGGTCCCTTAGACTATCGCGTTCGCGTGAGACAGATCGCGTTCGCGAAGGGTACCACCCCCAACGCTTCGCGTTCACGACTAGTCCATCGCGTTCGCGAAGAAGAAAATTCCCCTGCCCTCATTTTACCTTTCGCGTTCGCAACACTACCTACGCGAACGCGAAGAAGGGCAAACCAGAACAGCTGCTGCAGCTAAAATCTCAAATTTTCTAAGTCCAAAACATCCCGTGGCCAATCCGAAACTCACCTGAGGCCTTGGAGGTCCAAACCAAACATACACACAAGTCTAAAAATATCATACAGACCTGCTTGCGCGATCAAATCGCCAAAATAACACCTAGAACTCTAAATTTAGCACCAAATCAAATGAAATTCTCAAGAACACTTTAAAATTTCTATTTTCTCAACTGGACATCTGAATCACGTCAAATTAACTCCGTTGCTTACCAAATTTCATAGACATGTCTTAAATATCATAATGAACCTATACCGGGCTCCGAAACTAAAATACGAACCCGATACTAACAATGCCAAATATAAATCAATTCTTAAAAATAAATAATTTTTAAACTTTTAATTTTCATAAAAAATTCATAACTCAAGCTAGAGACTTCAAAATTTGATTGCGGGCATACGTCCAGATCCCATAATTCGATACGGACTATCGGGACCATCAAAGCACGGATCCGGATCCGTTTTTTAAAAATGTTGACCGAAGTCAACTAAAATCAACTTTTAAGGCAAAAATTCTTATTTTTATTAGTTTCCAACATAAAAGCTTTCCGAAAACCTACCCGGACTGCGCGCGCAAATCGATGAGGGTAAAAATGAGATATTTAATACTTAAGAGCGCAAATTCGAGTTCTAAAACATAAGATGACCTTTTGGGTCATCACAGTTTGTGAAAATGGGAAAAGATATAACGGGAAAAGAATAAGGGGAGAAAGAGAAAAGAAATGGAGGGGTGGGGAAAGAACAGGAGAGGGGAAGGGTAGAAAGAGAAAAACAAATGGGGGAGGGGTGGGGAAAAGAAGAAAGATGAGATATATTTTGTTTTTTATTATATTAGTTTTTTATTTTTTACTTTTACTTTTTATTTTTTCTTCTTATTTTAATCATTTTTAGTCTAACTTTTTTATGTTTACGCGTGAAGTTCACGTATTTCGTCCAACTCGGTCATGAAGTTGCCACATATGCTTGGTCAACGATCGAAGGATTTAAAGTAATGTGTTTTAAAAACTATGAGTGTCTCGATGAAATTTAATAGAGTATCGAAACCGAGATAACAAAACGGGACAAATAGAAATGTTTATTAGACTATTTTTCGGTTATAAGTGACTTTTCTAACCAATTTCTATTAGTTCATGGACCTTCTAAGAAAGTAAATCTGCTTTGGACATGTATTTTGTAATTAAGATAATTAAGGGACTAATATGGAATTGCAACATTTGCTTAGTGATCGCAAGTTGCAAGTTCATCTTACACAACTCACATGCAGTTTATCGCAGGAATTTGATGATGTATACGATCTCACTTGTGGAGTCCGATAGAACGTTTAATATGTTTGTTGCAGGAATTTGAGGATGCAAAATTAGTTTTCCAGCAAAAAGAGATATGTCTCAGTGTAAGTGTGGCTCATCATTTGAAAAAACAACCAGCTAATCAACATTAGTTTTGTCAGCTTTTACCTGACCACCCACAATTAATTATACAGATCACATTTTTACATGTGAAGTCCAATTCGTGGTACGAGGCACAAATTTATTCCACAATGCATACAATTTTAGTGGCTTTCATGATGACAAGTTGCACAAAGGTCTATGATACAAAACCCTGATGTTAGAACTTAAGCAATCCACCTCTTTAATTCTTTTAGTTTGGACCTTTCATTCATTCGCTGGGCTCACTTTCAATATATATAGGCATCAAATGTCAATTGCACATTAATTGATGCAAGACCAATAGCCATAACAAATTACTTATAATTGATCTAGATGCAGAATTTCAGAAAAAGAAAGAAGCTTTACGACAAATTGTTCTGAAAGAAGGAATATAGTTGATTGTCAAACATCAAATGATTATGAGGAAGATACAATCACTTTTCCTATACCAATATCTGGTTTGACCGTTAGGAGGCAAAGGTATTGTGTTCAGAACATGATTGGAATTTCTGTAGTAATTTTGACGACCAAGGGATATCTTCTCTATTAATCCAATAAAAGATATGAAATTTTTTGTATACATTCTTATTTGCTTAATATGAATGAATTGGCTAACCATACAACTCATCCGACCAAACTACTAAACTACGATCTGGGAGTAACCTCAATGTGTTCTAATTCATGGTAATAGAGAGAGTACATTAAATTATAAGGCGGCAGCAGAATTGGATACATATTTGAAAATTCTTGTTTCAAAAAATCCCTATAGGTTAGCAGAACTGGAATTCACAGTCTAAAATGTTCAAATTTTACAATACGCAATCTATACAGAAATTAAAAATTTACATGCAATCGGTGTTTAAAGCGAATCAATGAATGCTTGTGCTAAATATGAGCACTTTTATCATTTAGCCATCATTAAATTAAACTGCATGTATTATCACTTTAATTTGTAGTAACATTTATGGTCAATTTATTAGATTTAGCATAAGCATTAAGTGTAAAACTAAGTAAATAATAGTAACACGCTTCAATCAATGCAAAAAATCAGCAATGGACTTGGTCAATTATCCATCCTTCACTTGGATTCTTGGATACATGCGTTTGTCTGGAAACGTTGAATCACAATCTTAGAAGATCTTGGTAAAACCTTTTTGTTTTCAAATTCCTTCTTTCTTTGGCATGCAGCATAAGAACAATCGCTTGTTTAACCAAGAAAAATAAACAAAAGGGATGAGGCAGTTTGTCAGAGCTAGGCATTTGTACTTTAGCAGCCGAAAGCGTTTAAGGGTAGCTTTTGACTGGTGGAAGATTTGCCTTTTTAACTTCAAACATTCTTTTCACTTTGCTTTCAGTAATCTCATTTCTATAAGATATGAATATGTTATGACTATTAGATGGCCTTCCGCGTTTGGTCAACTTTGGTAAACAAGTTGTTCTCAATATTCCTTTCCTCCAAATCTATTAAGTTAGTTAATATATACTAGCTTTTTGCTCATAACATATGGTCGTCAATTTAATTAGCGTATTCTGTTTGAATATTCAAAACCGTTTACATCAAGTTGTACCGACAGTTAAAGGTTGGGATCCTGTGATTACTAGAACTAGAATAATGGTCCGTCTAAAATTAATTAAACACGTTGCTTAATCCGCGTTAATGCAGCCTTTGTGATTGTAGAGACAAGAGAGAAGACCGAGAATTGGCTAAAAATTTACTTGAATTAATAAAGGGAGCCTGATGGGCTTGTATTTCATGTATCCATCACCACCTTTGCAAATTGCTGGCTAATACCTCCACCATGCACGTAACCTTTTTGCTATAAATCGTTGATAGTGAGTAATGTCTCATCCTCAAGTTGAGAACTAACTACTCTCAGTTTCATTTTATGTGACATTTTTTTTCTTTTTATGATGTTTAAAAAAACTAGTATCTCATTAATTAATTAATTATATGTCTGAAAATATTAATTTTTTTACTTTAAACTTTCTATTCTATCTTTAGTGTTATGATTTTTATATATAACCATGGAAATGCCATGACTTATTTAGTATCACGCGTTTTAAAAATTTTTCTTTTATTTTTTAAAATTTCATATATTCCAGTCAAATAGATTCACATAAAATGAGACGGATGGGGTAAATAGTAAATCTTAAAGCTAGCAAACTATGTTCAACATCATTTGATGGGTTTCTTTTTTCAGGATAATATTTTATGTGTATTTGGTCTTTTTGGATTGTTTTATTAAAAGAAAAACTCCTTGAGATGCATGGTAAGCCAATTGATCGTCATTGTTATTTTGAAATAACAAGTACCATATCATATGAGGCCGTGATTATCTAAAGACAGATAAGGAAATTGGGCTATCAAAATAAATATGTAAGAGTTATGTTCCTCATCATTAAGTATGTGAAACAAAATTGTCAACTAGTACAACGATTCTGGAATCTACTTGGCGTTTTCAAAGCTCTCTGAGCCACAACAAGTTCTTGCAATTAAGTTTTATAAATAATTTCCATGTCCTCATATTTCACTATCTTCCAGATATCCCATAAGACTACGTACGACAAACGGCACCATAAATATTAATCATAACAGGAAGACTAAACTCAATTTCTAATTTCCCTATTACCAGAAAAATTAGAACAAATAACAAGAAGACTGTGATACTCCATGAAGAAAACCATTAAAACATTCCGGGTTCTTACTAGAATGTGGAGTAATATATGCTTTCCTGTTTTGGAAAGTGCTAAACCCACAGGCTAAGGTAAGAAAAGTAGTCGCACATGCTAGAAGCTTCATAGGCCCCGACTATTATAAGCTACTATACGTTGCTTGACAAAAGTGGAAATGCAAATCGAATTCTCAAACTTGCATCTCACTTTCCAGCCTAGCCCACAAAATAAAAGACGCCATAAATTAATTAGTTCGTGGATCAAGAGGTCACAATTTGGACAACAGTAACAAGGTTCCATGTCAATCTCCTAGTTAATGGTGTTCCTTTGGATTTCCCTATCCCTTTTAATTAGCTACTCCCTCCGTCTCAAATTATCTGTCGTGATTTCTAAAAGTTATTGTCTAAATTTATTTTTCATATTAGTAGTTCAAGACTAAATTAATTATTTCTTTTCCATTTTACCCTTAATATGATATTGTTCTTGAAGATGAAGATAACACATAAATAGGAAGATTATATATATCTTAAAACATAAATAAGGGTAAAATAGTCCAAACCTCTTCTCATTAATATTTTCTTAATTAAGTGGCGTGTAAAAAAGAAACACGACAGATAATTTGAGGGGAGAATATTTGTAAAGAAAAACAACAATTTGCTTCTACACAGACCCAAAAGGAATGTTAGCCCAATCCTGGTAAAACATAAATGTCAGCAAGACAGTGCTATGTTTAATTATCAGAAATTAACAGTACTACTTGCAATCGGAACACGACTATTAAACAAACAAAGGTATTATCTACCAGTACATTTCTCTTTCATTAAATTCCTGTGGTCAGACTTAGTTACTGCCCCTTTGAGAATTCTTGTCCTACTACTTCATCCTCAACTTTCCGTCCAATATATTATTCTGGTCATTTGTTTATTTCTGAAAAGCTTGGAATTACATATATACATCCTAGTCCATTTAATTAAGATAAAATTTCCTCATTCTCCCTGACATCAATATGTGCTAAAAGTCGCCCTTGTCACTCACCCTAGTTCACACTCGAGCTTTGGGATTGGCATTCTCTCCATTTCATTATAAATTCAAGCCACCACACAACACAGAGTCACAGAGCTAAATATAGCATATATATATATATATATATATCTCCCTGCATATCTTCCTCAGAGTCAAATTAAGCTTCAAGCAAAACAACCATGTCTAAAGCATCTGCCAGCTTTTTCTTCATCATCCTTCTCCTCTCTTTTACCCTGTCCTATGCTGCTCGCCCTGAGCCAACTTTTCATGAGGCCACCCTCAACAATAATATTCAAAACCAGGTAAAGCTCAAACTATCAACAGCTTAAGTTGTCAAAGGGAACATTTTTAATCAATTATATTATGTTAATTCAATAGTGATGACATTATTGTTATAGATATTTGTTAAATATGTTATACTCATTAATATGATTTTTTTTTTTTTTTTGGAATTATCTCAATTCTCAGGACGTTGTGGAACCAAAACAAGTTGGTAAGGAAGAGAACTGCAAAGGAATCAAGGAAGAAGAATGTTTGGAAAGGAGGACTTTGGCTGCTCATCTTGATTATATCTATACCCAAAATCAAAACCCTTGAAAGCGTGTTCCCAAGGACGAGAATCAGCTTGTTTTATTATTATTTGACCAAGGTTTTAGTTTGATTATTGCTTATAGATATAACGAAACCAGTTATAGGAAGAGTCAGTTATCACATATATTAAATTGCTCTCTCTGTGTTTCTTGTTGATTTTCCCTGTACGTCAAGCTGTATTCTCATATAAACTTCCTCCTGTAACCCAGCTGATTGCTACTATATTTATACTATTCTTGTGATTTGGTGTATTTGACCTAAGATGTTAACTACGGGGTTCACTGGTCGTTGCGATATGATAATCCAATACCTGGTTCTAATACTTAATCATCGTATTAATTAATAATATTTTCAGTGAAGTATTAGTTTACACAGAAATTTCGCACCTAGTCTTTGCACAACATAATATATAGTATCTTTTACTAAAATTTATTATTTAATTTGCCAATGATGTCTATATAAATTAATCAGGTTCGTTGCTTACTCCACATTAGCCCTGCATTTGCCGCCGCTGGAGACGAGAAGACCGGGAGTTGAATTAACTAGAATTTATTACTAAAAAGAAGAGCGTTGGACTTGTATATTGTTTGGCAAATCCTAAGCCAGCTCCTTTACAGCTGACCGTATTCTTTTCGTGTGATAGTGATAAACATAGTATCATGTTCAAGTTCATTGCCAATAAGAATGCTGACTTAAATGTTTACTATTTCTGTCTATATCTCAGTATTAACACCGTATTAATTTCAACTTTAATTTTTTAGAAGTTAGTTTATTTTTTTCAGGTAAAAATTTATGCAAATTCTATTTAGATTATTTTGTCAAAAGAAAATCCGTTTAGATGGTAAGACACAATGCGTCATCGATTTTGTTTTGAAATACAATTTACTACCATATCATTTATGGAAAATTGTAGTTTTTTTCTTTTCCTTTTGAAATTAATTGATAAGTTAAGAAGAATATGGTCAATATTTTTATTCCATAAGACTTCTAGTACAAAAGAGACAAATATGTTTGGGACTTTGGCAAATTCTCGAGAAGTATTTCTTTCACCTCTTCAATGGAAACGACTTGTGCTATCCGACGCCAACTAGTGTGACTCACGTTTAGGGATAGTTAGGGTTGGTTCGAATTTTCTAATTATCAAACCTAATTAATTGTATCGGGTTATTAAATCTAAATATCATATCAAACTAAGAAAAATCGGATTTTTTAATCTCGGTTTTTCTCGAATATTTTGGATTTTCGGGTTTTTTTGATTGTTTTTTCATAAAGTCTTTATAGCACAAAACGTAAAATTTGTGCTCCAAATATTTCTTTAGTAAGACAGAACTATATAAGGTATTTTTAAATAAAATAACATAAATATGAGATGAGTTATGGCATTGTACTAAAATATTCAACAATAAAGATAATAAAATCACATAAATTAAATATTATTAATAAGCCATAATGAAAACAAATATAATTTAAAATTATGGCTAATAAGTACTATTATTTACATGACTAACCACTAAAAGAAAAATAAGTTATATATTTTATCTAAACCATAAAAAATAAAAAAAATAGATATCCGACACTATTTTCATTCATAGTACAATTGAATTAAATATCTTTTATTAGCATTAATATTGATTTGATTTTGGTTTAGGATTTATTTGAATTATTAACATTTATGACTATAAAACTTATTGGAGCATCCAAAAATTATAAGCCCAAACTTGAAATAATACAGTAAAAGATAAAACTATGAAAAAGTATAAGAAATATTTATAAACTATGCTACAATAAATATTTTTATGTATTAAATATATTTAAAACTTCTATACATATAATGTCGGGTTGATTTGATTTCTGTTTGACTATTTTTAGTTAATATCAAACCAAACCAAATATGGTCGGGTTTTTTTCCAACACCAAACCAAATCAAACCAAACCATAATCGGGTTTTTTTTCTCGGTTTGACTCGAATTATCAGGTTGGTGCGGTTTGTCAGTTTTATTTGTACACCCCTACTCACGCTAACGGGAAATATGTTTTGTGAATTTTCCTGAAGACTAATGACTTCTTCATTACAAAAACTAATGTACAGTAATAATTTTGGTATAATAAAATAAAATTGAATGATTATTCATGAAACTAATCCGTTGGAACGCTCATTCTCCTATATAAAAAGTGCCTAAGGAACAGGAGAAGCTGACAGGACTTCGTCGACATGCCAGCTTAAACTAAGGGTGGCAAGTGGGCCGGTCCGGGATCGGGATCGGCTCAGGACCGCGGGCCAAACAGGCCAAGGCTAGGGACCAGTATTAGTGGGTCTGGGCTGGTTCTATGCTTTGGGACCTCCAGGGACCGGGACCGTTTGGACCTCCAAGGACCAGGACCGGACCGGTCCCTTGGCGGGCCAAACGGTCCCAACGGTAAAATTAAAAAAAATAAATTAAAAAACAGTTATTGGTCTGTCAAAAATAGTCATTTAACCCAACCCCCCTCCCCCAAACTTTGTTATAACCCCAAACGTTTTATAATTATATTTTTTCCCTATTTTCAACTATAAATACCCCTCATTCTTTCATTTTTCTTACAAAATCAATATCAATCTCTCTCTAATTTTTTTCTATACTTACTACTATTGCTTACTTTATTGTTACAATTTGTGAAAAAATTGTGAAGTTGGTGATTTGAAGTCTTCAAGTCTTCAACAATAATCAATTTTCAACAAGTTGTTCGTCAATTCGGTAAACTCGTTCCAACTCTTAAGTTTTAATATTATAGTTTTGTTTGTTTTATTTATTTGCTATTGCTTGATTAATTAAGATGGCTTCCTTAAAAAACTTTTTGGTAAAAATAAAAAGGAAAAATCCAAGTGTGGCGAATCTAGTGGTCATGATGTTCCTCCTCCCCTGCCCTCGGCTCCCCGAACCAAACCCTATATCCGTCCTACACCTGCTATTCTTGATAGCGATAATAGTTTATTACAATTTACCGAGAATTAGTGATAAACATGAGCCAAAATAGAAATACATAGTAGAATTCCCAAAATCAGGTAGTATAGAGTCATAATCTCTAGACCTAATACATAAGATATCTCAAAAGTACAATACCATCTGAAAGTAATACAACAGTATGAAAATAAGTGAAGGGTATTCCAAGGGTCTGCGAAGTCCATGCAACACTACTTTGAATCCTCTTGAACAAAGAAAACCTCTTTCTCGAAGTCCTATACCTCCAGCACCCAGACGTGCACAAAATATGCAAAAGTATGGTATGAGTACAAGATAACATGTATTTAGTAAGTATCAAGTCTAACCTCGCTGAAGTAGTAACGAGGTTTAAGTCATGTAATACTCACAAATCAAAGAACTTGTACAACATATCCAATAGATGGCAACAAGAATATAACAAGGTGCAATATCGAAGCTCAACAAAACATGAGATAACAACTCAACATAAGTAAAACCATCCTGACTTTCAAATTTTCAAATGGTAACAGAGGCATATGATAGCATGCTAACTACAACATGGAAACATGTTTAAATGCATGACAAAACATTAAAGATTGCATGTGCATGAACAAGAATGCCACCCTTATTCTGCCACATGAACATCAATAGTGAAATGCCACCCTTATACTCCATACATTAACAACAATGAAATACCACCCTTATAATCCACACAACATCAAAAGTGAAATGCCACCCTTATACATCACACATCATAATCAATCACAACAATCATGGTACCATAATCCACGTGTACACTATCAAGAAATAAAAATGAAAGGGTGACCCTAGGGGGATGGATCCGTAACCACACGCTGCCCGGCAACAACCCCGTGTATAATAATAATCACAATCGCACGGCAAAGGTCTCATGAAACAATATTATTACAATCGCACCTTGTGCCAAAATATCATCACAATCGCATGGCAAAGACCTCGTGCCACAATATAATCACAATCGCACGAAAAAGACCTCGTGCCAACACCCAATCAATCCGTCCAATGTGTCCACATGTGGCATGATCATAATAATACAATATTCCAAATTATCATCAAAATACTTGTACTCATAATTCGTTAACAAGGTGCATAAGGACATGATAATAATAAAATGCAGATGAGCGTTCAACATATAAAGCATGACTTCAGGTTAATCAGTTGTTGCAACTAGGTTCATGTAGTCATAGAATAATTAAGCACATTTCATATAAATCATGTCATCAAAATAAGGCATATTAGAATCCTAAGGTATAATCCGGTCAAAACCACACAAAGAACCCCGTGTATACGCTCATCGCCTCGCGTTCACGTCGCTTTACACATAACTTAATTAGGCAAATAAGGCCAAATCCAAAGGGTTATTCTATCACATAAAGTTAGGCAAGACACTTACCTTAATAATCCCCAAATTAACCCTAAATAATAGCCTTTCCCTTAAAAAATCACCTTCGTCTGGCTCAATCTAGTAAAAAATAACTCAATAACATCAAACAATGCTATAAGAAGCAATTTCAAATAACAAAGTTTTAATCTTTTCCCAAATCCTAAAAAGTCAACTAAAGTCAACACTGGGCCCATACGGTCAGAACCTGAGTCAAGGGGTAGATCCCTACTATCCATAATCGTGAGAGTTAAAATATGTGATTAGATTTCAAATACAAGTCCAAATCGACTCCCAAATCCCCAATTTTTATTTTCTTAAGTTGTAGAAAGAATTCCCAAATTTTCCTTTAAAATTTCATGTTTGGGAGTTAATAATCCATATGATTCTTGAAATAATAATAGAAATGTGTAGAAATCACATGCCCCAAAGCCTTTTATGAAAACCCTTTTAAACATCGCCCCTCTTCAAGTCTAGGGTTCAAAATGTGAGATAATGGGTCTAAGTCCCAAAATTAGCTCACTAAAACTAACTGCAAAATATTGCATTTGTGACCAGGGGTTCGCAAATGTGATCCTCACAAATGCGAGGATTAGCTCGCAAATTTGAACATGCTCCCTCAGTGTCATTCCTCACAAATGCGACCAGGAGAGTCGCAAATGCGAATAAGTGTCACAAATGCGTACAAGTTTCACAAATACAATACTCCCTTCGCAATTGTGACACCAGCTAGCCTTCTCAGCCAACCATCACAAAAGCGATCAACAATCTGCAATTGCGGACCTTCGCAAATGCAAGCAGACCATCGCAAATGCGAGGTCTGCAGGACTAGAAAATCCTCAACTTCCCAATACCAATTCGAAACTCACCCGAACCTTCGAGTCCCACACTAAACATACACTCAAGTATATAAACATTATAAGAAGCTTGTTCATAAGCTCAAAATATCAAAATAACATCCATAACCAAAAGAATCAAACACCAAAATACACCATGCAAGACTTCAAGTTCAAGAACTTCAAATGCACACCCAAGCGTCTGATTCATATCAAACCAAATCGGAATGAAATCAAACTTTATACACAAGTTTTAAATGACAAAACAGACATATTTCAAGCCCCAAAATAACAATCTGAACCAGTTAGCCTCAAAGTTAGCTCACACTCAAACTTATAATCTTTCTAAACCTTTAAATTGTCAACTTTCGGCAACTAGAGCTAAATCATTTTAGGAACCTCCAAATACAAATTCGGACATACACCTAAGTCTAAAATTGCCATATGAACATATTATAACCATTTAATCATGAATCCGTGGTCGTTTACATAAAATTCAAACCTTGGTCAACTCTTACAACTTGAGCTTTCAACTAAGTTTTCTACTCTAAAACCTTCCCGGAACAAAATCAATCATCCAAGCAAGTCACAAAATAATAACCAATCATACAAGAATAATCAAATGGTGAATCATGTCTCAAATGCACAAATTAACCATCGCATGGCTCACTCAAGATGGTTCAAACCCGACTCTTTTATTAAAGCAATTAAGCTCAATCACATACAGTACAAACATATAGGAAGTAATTACATGATTCAAGAAACGAGCTCAAACGTAAAAAAGAATAGTCACAAATATTCTCAAGACAAATATTTCAAAGAAAATCCATAAAGAAATTAATCAGCTCACATGCCTTTGACCTAAGCCCCAACATAAAACACGTCAAGTAGTAATGACACTCAAGTTCTTCCATTCTTATTTGTTAGTCGCAAAAGAAAAGGTAAATCTTTTTGTTTTTTTAGACTTAAACCCTCTAGAAGTCTGTTTAAGAATTTCGTCATTGAAAATATTTTAAATTTTTTGAAAAAGGTAAAAAATCTACCCACAAGCACCCGGTTCATTAAAAGTTGGCACCCTTGGGAAAGACCTATGGTATAAAAAATATTCTCCCACAAAGTTTGAAGCATATGTGCCAAGTTCGGTCTTTGCTCTTTCCTCCAACAGTCTACCATAGGCTTCCAAGATATCCTGTAGTACATGTTAATTGCCTCAAGAGAGATATCAACATCCACACCTCGTAGTCTCACAATGTCACCTTTAGTCGGGTCCTAGTTGGCGTACAATTCTCTGATAAGAGCATAGTTATCATTGCCCTTTGATCCTTGCGCAAAGCGTAACCATCCTCGTTCTTCTATCTCTGTCACTCTATTCTTGCTAGCATCTTCAGCGACATCTAGATTCAATACCTTTTCTAACAGTTAAGGGAGTGACTACTTCGTTACAATGTTGGAATGTATCCTCCAAGCAGGCTCGCTCATGATCTTATCCTCCTATAAAGAATTTGGAGCTAGAGCACTTTGCTCTCCTTCACCCTCGAGCAGTGGAATATCTACATCATTATAAAATAAATCATACTTAGAATTTGACTCTATTACCTTCTTTGCTTTCCCTTTGCCTTTCACCTCAATTATCTTTCACTTTTTAGCCGGAGCTGGCTTAGAAGTTCCTTCTCTAATTTGGACTGGAACCTCTCTTGGACTAGATAACCGCGACCGTGTCTTTTGTTGTGTTTGTGCAGGTGGTTCACTACTCAGAGGTGGCTTCATTATCCACCTCATAAGTTCTGCCATGTGAGCTTTCATATCTTAGCTTAGTGCGCTTCTCTTTATTGTATTATGCTTGGGCATCCTTTTCATTGGATGTCCTTTTTGGTAGAGATTTACCATCTCCTCCCACTAAATGACGGTGAATAGGTGTCCTAGAAACTATATAAGAATATTAAAATAACAAAGAATCGATGTTAATTCCAAGTTAGGGTAGTACAAGATACACCCGCACTTAGCGTGTGAGCGTAAGCGGGCATACGGGTCATAAGAGACTGACTTAACACAATAGCATTCATTCAAAACTAGTTTTCATAATTGAAGTTCAGGTGGGCGCAAACGACACGTGAGTCGTGCCTAAGTCAGTCGCGCAGTGATACTCATCAAAAAAGAATGCAAATTTAAGTTCTTGAACCCTAAAATGACAACCATACACTTAGGAGTTCTCATAATTCCATTTAAAGTCGGCTCGCTAGTCACAATTTGAAAAGCCTATTAAAAATTTTGTTTGGGCATTTTAGTGAACACCTTATGTGCATAGAATTTTCCTTGTTTTCATACGTTTAGTTCATGTCTACCCTCCCAATTTTGAGTGAGGTGGTGGGAATTATAGTTTTCCACATCACTTTATTCAATTGAGACATCCAATACCATGCAAAACTTCACAATTCAAACCTTCACTATGAACTAGAAGGGAAAAAAATCAAAAAAAGAAAAAAAAACTATACATGGGTTCGAGGATGGGGAAGTGTATGTATGTGCGAGGCAGAGAGAGGAAGAACAAAAGCAAAAAGAGAAGAGAGAGAGAAGTGCATACCTGGTTGACATGAGATGGAATAGTAGAGGCGACTGGCGATCATGAGAGGAAAGAAGAAGAGCGGAATAACAAAAAATATTTTTGTTCTGTTTGAAGGAAATAATGGGGCTACATGGTTTTATTTAATTTGGTCTTACCTAGCCCCGTTCACTTCTCTTGCATCGTGCGACCTTTAGACACAAAAACAAATACTCGTGAGCTCGTTCTCATCCCGCCCCCTCAGTTTACTGGTTTCTAATTTAGGACAACATGCTTGCTCGTTCATGGGACTCGCGATACGAGGAACTCTAATGAGGCCAAGCTGGCCAATTTTTCAATTTTGTATTTTTGGTCCTCTTTTGGCCACTTTTCTTGATGTTCTTACCCCTAGACATGTTCGTTTGTATTATTTTATACCTACATTACTCACAAACATGTCAAACTTCATAAATTCAAAATTAAAGAATGAAAATAAAGAAAGTAAAAAAATTGGTTGCCTCACAACAAGCGCCTAATTAACGTAGCAACATGATGATCTACACTACCACCACGGGTTGCCTCCTATGAAGGGACTAATTTAACCTCACACGGTGATGTAGACTCTCACCTAATCATCAGTGAGTATCACTTTAACTTGTGACAATTGAAGCCACCTCCAAATTAGTACTTTACTATTTGACCATTTACTAAGAACATCATTTCATCATTTAGAACTCGCAACTTAATTGCACCATGTGGAGTGACTCTCACCACCTTGAATGTACCTGAAAAATGTGATTTGATATTTCCTAGAAAAAGTCTCAACCTCGAGTTAAACATGAAAACCAATTGACCCGGCTCGAACTCTCAATATTGAATATGCTTATCAAGCCACTCCTTAGTCTTTTATTTGTATAGTTAGAAATTTTATATGCGTGCAACCGAAACTCATCAAGCTCGTTCAATTGCAACATTCTCTTTTTACCCACTAATTCCATATCGAACTTCAACTTATTGGATTCCTAATAGGCCTAGTGCTCAAATTCCATCAGCAAGTAACCTGCTTTCCCATGAATCAGCTTTTAAGGAGAGGCTGCAATTAGAGTTTTGTAAGTAGTTTGGTATGTCCATAAAGAATTATCATGCTTTGTAGCCCAATCCTTTCTACTTACACCCACTGTTTTCTCAAGAATCTACTTTATCTCTCTATTTCACACCTCAACCTGGTCACTTATTTGAGGATGATCGGTAGTTGCAATCTTGTGCTTGAATCCATATTTTACTAAGAGATTATTTAGTAGCATGTTACAAAAAGTGTGTGTTTCGATCACTTATCAACACTTGCATGGTATCAAACCTTGTAAAAATATATTTTTTCACAAAGTTTACTAGAACTTTTACATCATTAGTAGGAAGAGCAATGTCTTTCACCCACTTAGACACATAGTCAGGTGCTAGTAAGATGTATTTTTTCCCATTTGAGAAGGAAATGGACCCATAAAATCTATTTCCCACACATCAAAAATCTCAAACTCAAGGATGACATGTAGTGACATCTTGTGCCTTTTAAAAAATCGTTCCAGTTCTTTGGTACCTATCACACTTTTTTACGAACTCATATGCATCATTGAACAACCTATTCCAATAGAAGTCCGATTGCAATACCTTTGCAATAGCCTTGCCATCCGCATGATTACAATATCTTTTATCTCTGCTTCCAACACACATATTCTTTCTTATCAGCTGATCGATGTAATATTTAACAAAGATGGCTCGTTCCACACATAAGATCTCATATCCCGCAAGAACTTCTTTTTGGCATGAGGTTCAAGATCTAGTGAAAACTCTCCACTTGGCAGGTGATTCACATAGTCTGCATACCATGGCGTTTCCCCACTAGTGATGGCTAAGAGTTGCTCATCAGGAAAAGTCTCATTGATCGCACCTTCCTCATCCACATGATTTTGAGTTTCTAATGTGTACAAGTGACCAGCCACTTGATTCTCTATTCTGACATGTACAAGTGACGTGTACAATACCTGATAGCTAAATGATCTATGTAGACGATGACTTTGGTGCCTCCTAGGTAAGCCCGAAGTTTTTCAAACACCTAGAGTACAACAAAAAACTCTTTTTAAGTCATAGTATAGTTTATCTAAGCAGGAGTAAGGGTCTTGATTGCATAGTAGATGGAGTAAAATAATGTATTCTTTCTTTGGCTCAAGACGATGCCAATTACATTATTACTAGCATCGCATATCAGCTTAAATGGCTTATTCCAGTCCAAAGCCACTATAATTGGTGCACTCACTAAGTTTTGCTTCAGCTCCTCAAATGCTTTTAGACAAGCATCATCAAACTTTAAAGGTACATCCTTCTTAATCAACCTGCAAAATGGAGATGAATTTTTGAGAAATCCTTAATAAAGCAGTTATAGAAACATGCATGTCATAAGAGGTTGCAGACTCCTTTAACAGAAGCTGCTGATGACAACCTTTAAATTGCTTCCACCTTAGCCTTGTCAACTTCCAGAACGTCTTTGGACACCTTGTGTCCCAACACTATGTCTTCTTGTACTATGAAATAATACTTCTACCAGTTTAGCACGAGATTAGTCTCCTCGCACCTAGAAATCACTTTACCAAAATTGGTTAAGCATTCATCAAACGAGGGACCAAACACAAAACAATTATCCAGAAAGACCTCCACAAATCTTTCCACCATATCATTAAAAATAACCATCATAAACCTTTCAAAATTCAGAGGTGCGTTACATAATCCGAATGACATTCTCTTTAAGGTATAAGTCCCACAAGGGCATGTAAATATTCTCTTCTCTTGATTCTTAGGGTCAATAGCAATTTGATTGTACCCCGAATAGCTATCAAGAAAATAGTAGTATTTCTATCCAGCTAACATGCCAAGTATTTGATCAATAAAGGGGAGTGGGAAGTGATTTTTACATGTAACATTATTCAACTTTCTGTAGTCTATGCATATTTGTCAGCCAGTAACCATCCTAGTTGGGATTAATTAATTTTGATCATTTACTAAAAAGTCATACCTCTCTTCTTAGGCACACATTGGACTAGACTTACTCACTTACTGTTTGAGATATAAAATACAATACCCGCATCGAGACACTTAGTAACTTTTTCTCTTACCACCTTTTTCTTGATATGGATTTAGGAGACGCTGATGCTTCACGCTAGGCTTGTCTCCCTACTTTATGAGGATCTAGTTCATAAAGAAAGTAGGGCTAATACCTATTACCTCAGACATATTCCTTCCAATGGCATGCTTGTACTCTCGCAACATCCTCAATAACTTCTCTTCCTACAAATAAAAAAAATCAGAAGAAACAATCACATGCAAAGTATTAGAACTACCTCGTAGTCCAAGATGGTAAAGTCTGATAGGAAGATAAAGTGATGAATCTGCAGTAACATATCCTCAATTACCCTCTTGGGATATGCCAAAGATATATCAGCCAACTATAGCATGACTGTAGCAGATCGTGGAGCTCTTAAGCCTAGTTGTTTGAACAATGATTACCACATCACATTTATACTTGCACCTAATCACAAAGAGCTCTACGTACATCAACTTTACCAATTCTCATGGAGATTGTGAAGTTTCCCGAATCCTTAACCTTTTGCGGAAGCTGTCATTGAATCCTAGAAGTGCACTCCTTGGTGAGCGCAACAATTTCAAAATTAGTCAACCTTCGTTTGTGTGCCACTATGCCCTTTATGTACTTTATCATATTTTGGGACATTAAAAATCATGTCCACTAATTAAATGTTCAAATGTACCTATTTTAATATGTCTAGAAACTTGTTAAACATGTGATCATATTTCTTCTTTTAAACCTCTGAGGGAAGGGCGGTGGACCTCTTTCGATTACAACTTGCTTAGGTATTGGTGTGTTCCTCTCAGTCACCTCCATGGGTTTTGGAACTCTTTATTATTTAACCCTAGACAAATCCTTTTCTTACGTACCACTACCAATTTTTTTCCATTTCTCAAAATCACTGTATTGACTTATGGATTTTATCAGTATCACGGGAAGAGCCCTTACAGGTCTGGTAACCTGGTTACTTTCTATTTTCCCAACTTGTCTTTTCAAGTTCCTAAAGTTAGTCCTTAGCTACTGATTTTCTAGAATTGTTTATTGATTGTTGCCCAACATCTTTCTCAATAATTTAGTCACATTCTTCTCCACTTGTTGTGGTAGTTTCTTTGGTTATTGATAGTGCCCTTAGGGTTTGTTATTATTCCAATTTCCATCCCAAGAGAAATTAGGATGATTCCTCCAATTTGGATTGTACGTGTTCCCATATGAGGGCGTTCTGATTCATTAGACCCCTGCGTTATTGCCCTATATAGTAGATGAATTCATGATTCAAAGAATATTGGTCACTTGTGTGACCTTCCCAATATATCTCGCAACAAGTGGTTATCTATTGCACATGTTGTATCGGTTGGCCTGTGCCATTATCAACTTACCAACCTGATTTGCTATCTTTTCCATATCAGCTCTCAAGGTCGTGAGTATATTCGCATCAATCATACATGTTGACTTCTTCTTAACTATTCTAGTTGGTTCTCTATCAGCTTGCTAGTTGATTATTGGTAGCAAAATTATTCAGCAATGTTTAGATTTTGCCATAAGTCTTCACCATGCACATACCTTCATAAGTTGAGTCTAGATACATCTTTTAATCCTCATCTAACCTATCTATAAAAGTGTGCCCTAATAAGTAGTTGTTTATAACGACTCGATTAGTCATTTTTCTTTCTAGAAATCCATTCCCATTTTTGAAACTTCTCATATGTTATTTTCATATATTAAGGCTTGTGGAGTCAGTTGGTTTAGTTTTGGAAGGGTTCGAGTTGAAATCGGAATACTTAGTTCCATAGTATTGGCCGAAGGTGGCCAAGTTTGACTTAAATCAATATTTTGAGTAAATGACCTCAAAATTAGGATTTAAAAGTTTTAATAGGTTTGCATGGTGGATTTGGGCTGGGTCACATGTTTGAGTCGAGTTTCTCGTGGCCTGGGAGTGATTCGACGCTTATTATTAAAAGTTAGCGTTTTAAAGGTTTTAGAATTTGTTAAGATTAACTTGGAGTGGACTTTGGTGATATCGGACCTCGTTTGGTGTTCCGAGCCTCGGATAGGTTAGTATCATCATATTGGACTTCTGTGCTAAATTTGGTTCCATTTCGGGTTATCTAGGTATAATTCATCGCATTCGGAGTTAGTTGAAAGAAGTTGAAAGTTTTGAAGGTTGATTAGTTTGGTTTGGCGTGCTATTATTGGCCGTGATGTTATTTTAGGTGTTTTGAAGCCTAAAATAGGTTCGGATTATGTTTATGGAGTTGTTGGTATATTTGGACGGGATCCCGGGTGGCTCCACTGAGTTTCAGACCACTCAGAGCAATATCGAAGTTAACAAATTTTGCTGCTATCTAGTGTGCATCGCAATCGCAAAGAAGGTCTCGCGGTCGTAGAGTGTTATGTAGAGCTGGGGATGATTTTTTCTTAATGATCATGGAAGGGGCATCACGATCATGGTTAATGGATATGCTGTGCTTTGCGTTCGCGTGATGAGGGTCATGAACGCGATGTGTTAGATAGACTGGCCTAGGTTGACAATTGTTCTTCACAATCAGGTGAGGTCTTTTGCCATCGAAGATGAGGAAGTTCTAGGGCTGGAATATTTGGCCTTCGTGTTTGCGGAGCTGGGCTTGTGTTCGTGTAAGCTTGGTTGGCTGTGGGTCGCTATCCTGATAGATTCCTCACGTTCACAAATGAGGGAGATTTTCTAGAGGCAAAGTTGGCCTTCGCGATCGCGAGGGTACTTCTGCGATTGCAAAGAAGGAGACATGGGAAGATTATAAGTTTCAATTTTGGGACTTAACTCATTTCATCTTATTCTCTCATTGCTTGGGGGATTTGGGTGCTTCTTTTGGAGCCATTTTCATTTATTAACACAAGGTAAGTGATTCTTACTGGTTGTTAGCTAAATACATGGATTATATATGAATTTGTACATGAAATCAATAAAATAATTGTGGGATTTTATTGGAAAACCTAGAAGTGATAAAAATGAGATTTGACCACAAAATTGGATATGAAATTAGAAACAAATTATATATTTCAGTTTGTGATGTTAAGGGTAACATTTAATTTTGAGAATTTTCGGAATCGGAGCATATGTTCCTGGGGTTAACTTTTGTTGACTTTTCGTGTGAGGTCGAGTATTGTTTCTAATTGTTAAATTATGGGCTCTTTGGTATATTTTGATTAGTTGGCACATTCTATTGCTTAGTTTCTGGTTGTTCGGCATTGGTTTTTTTGATTTGATGCACTTGCCATGTCTTTTACCTGTCATACTATTTTTTATGTACATTGATTATTGGACCACTAGTAAGTGTCGATGTCGACCCTCGCTACTACTTCTTCAAGGTTAGACTAGATACTTATTGGGCACATATTGATTTACATACTCATACTACACTTTTGCACTGATTGTGCAGGTAGTGAGATAGGTACATCTGCTGGTCACACAGACGCGTAGGTGTACCAGCTGGGAGACTTAGTGGTGAGCTACTTCCTATTCTTCCACCCCCAACACCCAGAGTCTTCTTCCCCTATATTTATTGTATTCTGTCGACTTTGATTCCAAACAATAGTTTTAATGGTTTTGTATATTCTTGTAGCTGCTCTTGCACACGTGACACCGCATTTTGCGGATTTTAGACATATGTTCATGGCTGTATTTGTTGTTATATCATTCAGCCTTATGTTTTATTTCATGTTTCGTATCATGGAAAAGATGTTGGTATTTTATTATGAATTCTAAATCTACTTTTGCTTATTTATTTTCATTACTTGTTTTAAAAAGTGCAATGAGAAGTCGTGATGATTATTGTTGGCTTGCCTAACAGCAGCATTGGGTGCCATCACGATCTATGGTAGGAAATTGGGTCATGACATCTTGGTATGTGAGCACTAGGTTCACATACGTTTTACGAGTCATGAGAAGACCTAGTAGAGTCATGCGAATCGATGCAGAGACGTCTGT
The DNA here is from genome assembly GCF_000390325.3 of Nicotiana tomentosiformis. Taxonomy (NCBI): domain Eukaryota; kingdom Viridiplantae; phylum Streptophyta; class Magnoliopsida; order Solanales; family Solanaceae; genus Nicotiana; species Nicotiana tomentosiformis. The sequence goes on from NC_090813.1 coordinate 108,423,786, forward strand.
ACTTATCTTCGAGAGGCTATAGGGTGTTAGGAAACTTCCCTTTCTTCATTTCCTATCTTGCTATCAATGTTGTTCTAAGTCTAAATCTTTCTCTTATTTTCTCACATATGGTGAGAACGCACACGATGGCATCATCTAGCGGTAGAGTGGTTGCACCCCTGACTAGAGGGGGAGCCCAGGCCCCTACTGCTCATGCTTCAGGGCACATTGCTGCTATTTATCAAACCTCAAAGGTACTACTTGCAGGCGAAGTTCAGCCGGTTGCAGTGGCTAGAGCAAAGACTAGATCGGTCGCGACCATCGAGGAGCAGAAGTAGCTGGACAGATTTACTAGGATTCATCCTCCCCACTTTAGCGATGAGCCGTCATAGGACCCACAAGATTTCATTGACCGTTGCAGGGACATGATGCATAATTTGGGACTAGTGAAGTCCAATGGGATTGATTTCACCACTTTTTAGCTAGAGGGAAAAGCCCGTAGATAGAGGCATTCTTATCTTCTAGGTATGCCAGCAGGTTCACCTCCCTTGACTTGGGATCAGTTCACTCACATCTTCCTAGAGAGTGCAAAGGTATATTTTGGGCTTGAACTACGGGATTCAAGTTACTATGGTCCGAGAGGCAAAGTTAGGGACTTCTTTCCACAAGGATGTGGAGATATCTCGGAGGATCAAGCATATCCGCAGTTAGAGAAGAGAAGCCATGTTGAGGGACAGACGACCTCTGTATTCTGGAGGTTTCAGCAGCGCCCTGTCTGGGGGTAGAGGATAGTTTGGGAGGGCCCATCCTAGTAGGCTCATGTATTCATCACTGCAACCTATTCAGGGTACTCCAGTGCAGCCCTACTTCAATATCATTCTAGAGAGTACCTACCGTCCATCGGCTATTCAGGGTTTCTCCAGTGGGCACTTAGGCTATTAGGTCCAGATCTTGAGTTAGTAGTTTCCCACATCTAGAGGTTGTTTTGAGTGTCGGGAGCTTGGTCATGTGAAGAGGTTTTGTCCTAGACTTCAAGGGGAGGCAGTGTAGAAGGGCCATCAGGCCATAATTACCGCACCGCTCATTCGGCTGGCCAGAGACAGAGAACAGGTAGTTAGGCTTCTCCCTAGATGTGGAGGCCATCTAGGTGGCGCTCCAGGTAGATTCTATGCCTTTACAACTAGGTTGGAGTCAATAGCCTCTGACGTTGTGATCACATGTATTATTTTTGTTTGTCATAGAGATGCATCAGTACTATTTGATACAAGATCTACCAATTCATATGTATCCTCTCATTTTGCTCCTTATCTGGATGTATCTCGTGAGTCCTTAAGTATTTCTGTGTTTGTGTCCAAGCTGGTGCGTGATTTTGTCATTGTGGATCAGGTTTACCTGTCCAGTGTGGTGTCTTTATATGTGTATGATACCAGAGCAGACCTTTTATTGCTCGATAATATTGACTTTGAGGTTATCCTTGGCATAGATTGGTTGTCTCCGCATCATGCCATTCTTGATTGCTATTCCAAGATTGTTACATTAGTGATGCTAGAGTGGCCTAGACTAGAGCATAGATATTCATCTAGTAGTGCATCCAGTTGGGTTATTTCTTTCTTGAAATCTCAACATATGGTTGAGAATGGTTGTTTGGCCTATCTGGACTTTGTTCGAGATACTGCTATGGAGACTCTCGTGATAGACTAAGTGCCTATGGTGAGGGAGTTTTCTGATATATTTCCTACTGACTTACCAGGCATGCCATTGGATTGTGATATCGATATCGATATTGATTTGGCGTCAGGCACCCAGCCTATCCTATTCCGCCTTATCATATAGCTCTTGCGGAGTTGAAAGAGCTGATAGAGCAGATTTAGGAGTTGCTCGAGAAGGGATTCATCAGGCCAAGTATGTCAGTTTGGGGTACACCAGTGTTATTTGTGAAGACGAAAGATGGGAGTATGTGGATGCGCATTGATTACCGTAGGCTGAATAAGGTCATCATCAAGAACAAGTATTCATTGCCACGCATTAATGACTTATATGATCAGCTACATGGTTTGAGGGTGTTCTCGAAGATCAATTTGAGATCTGGATACCATCAGTTGAGGATTTGCGCTTTGAATGTTCCGAAGACGGTTTGACCCGGAAGGGTGTTCAATTCAGGTGGTACAGTGATTGTTAGGCGAGCTTTCAAAAGCTCAAGACCGCATGGACTATAACACTGGTGTTTCTTTTGCCTTCTGGTTCAGGGATGTACACTGTATATTATGACACTTCACGTGTTGGGTTGGGTTATGTACTGATGCATGAGGGGCGAGTGATTGCTTATTCTTCTTGTTAGTTGAAGCTCCACGGGGAAGAATTACCTTGTGCACAATTTAGAGTTGGCTATGATAGTTCATGCTCTTAAGATTTGGAGACATTATCTTCATGGGGTGTGGTGTGAGGTCTACACTGATCACCACATATTACAATATCTGTTTAAGAAGAAGGACCTTAATCTGAGGCAGTGTAGGTGGCTTGAGTTACTTAAGGACTATGATATCACCATTATCTATCATCCGGGCAAGGCAAATATGGTTGCGGATGCCTTGAGCAGAAAGGTCGAGAATATGGATAATTTGGCATTCAATCCAGCAAAGAAGAGAAAATTGGCTTGGACATTCAGTCCTTAGCTAACCGAATTGTGAGGTTGGATATTTTATAGCCCAGTTAAGTTCTTGCATGTGTTGTGGCTCAATCTTCTTTATTAGAGAGAATTAAGGCTATAAAGTATGATGATCTGCACTTGCTGGTTCTTAGAGAGACGGTACTATGTGGTGATGCCAAGGAGGTGACTATTGGTGATGATGGTGTTCTGCTGCTCCAGGGTCGCTTATATATTCTTAATGTTGATGGCCTGAGAGAGTTGATTCTGAAAGAGGCTCACAGTTCGCGCTATTCTATTCAACTAGGTGCCACAAAGATGTATCGTGACTTGAGGCAGCATTATTGGTGGCGACGGATGAAGAAGGACATAGTTGGGTATGTATCGAGGTGTCTGAATTGCCAGCATGTTAAGTATGATCACAAGAGGCCAGGTGGTTTACTTCAGTAGATGGTTATACCAGAGTGAAAATAAGAGAGCATCACTATGGATTTCGTGGTTGATTTGCCGCAGACGTTGATGAAATTTGATATTGATTGGGTGAATGTCGACAGCATGACCAAGTCTGCATACCTATTCCGGTGATGAATACAAATACTTCGGAGAGGTTGACCCAGATTTATATTCAGGAGATTGTCGGGTTATGTGACCTGCCTCTCTCCAATATTTTAGATCGAGGCACTCAATTCACTTTGCATTTCTAGAGGGTAATATAGGGTGAGTTGGATACCCCAGTAGAGCTCATCACGATTTTTCATCCGCAGACCGACGAGTAGTTGGAGCGAACAGTTCAGATTTTACAGAATATGATCAGGGCATGTGTGATTGATTTCGGAGGGTAGTGGGACCGACTTTTGCCATTGTCCAAGTTTGCATATAACAACAACTATCAATCCAACATTGAGATGGCTCCTTTTGAGGTATTGTATGGTCGATGATGTCATTCCCCCATCGATTGGTTTGAGCCCCACGAGGCTAGGCTGTATGGTACTAATTTTGTAAAGGATGCCTTGGATAAGGTAAAGTTGATTCAAGAGTGTCTTTGCACAGCTCAGTTCATGCAGAAGAGTTACGGGTATCAGAAAGTGCATGATTTGTCATTTATTAAGGGTGAGAAGGAACTTCTGAAGGTCTCACCAATTAAGAGTATCGTGAGCTTCAGGAGGAGAGGCAAGTTGAGTCCGAGGTTCTAGAATCAGTTCGTTCGAGGTTCTAGAGCGAGTTGGTGAGGTTTCATATAGGATTTCTTTGCCCCTATCCTATCGAGAGTTCATCCAGTATTCCATGTGTCTATGCTCTAGAAGTACCATGCTGATAGGTCCCATGTGTTGAATTATAACATAGTTCAGATGGAAGAGGACTTGAGTTATGAGGAGGAGCCAGTTGCCATTGTTGATAGACAGGTACACACGTTGAGGTCTAAGGAGATTTTAGCTGTCAAAGTTTATTGGAGAGGTCATCCAGTCGAGAAGGCTACCTGGAGACCGAGGGGGACATGCGGAGCATATATCCGCACTTATTAGGCATTCTAGGTATGATTCTAAACCCGTTCGAGGATGAATGATTTTGTTAAGAGGTGGACAATGGAACTATCCTATCGGTCATTTTGATTTCTAGAATCCCGTTCCCCTATTTGAGACTTCCTGTATGTGCTTTTCCTGTTTTAAGACTGGCGGGTTCGATTGGTTTGGTTTTCGAAGGGTTCAGATTGAATTCAGAACACTTAGTTCCATGGTAGTGGCTTAAGGTGGCCAAGTTTGACTTAATTTAATATTTTGAGTAAACGACCTTAGAATCGAGATTTGAAGGTTCCAATAGGTTCGTATGGTGGTTTTGGACTTGGGACCATGTTCGGGTTGAGTTTCAGGTGGCCCGGGAGCGATTTGACGGTCATTGTTGGAAGTTGGCATTTTAAAAGTTTTAAAATTTGCTAAGTTTGACTTGGAGTGGAATTTGGTGATATAGGATCCTGTTTGTTGTTCCGAGCCTGTGGATAGATTCGTATCGTCATATTGGACTTGTGTGCGAAATTGGGTTCCATTTCGTGTTTGGAAGGTTGATTCGTATGGTTTGGGGTGCAATTCTTGGTATGTTATTTTAGGTATTTCGAGGCCTCGAGCAGGTCGAATTGTATTTATGGACTTGTTGGTATATTTGGATGGGGTTCCGAGTTGCTCGGGTGAGTTTCGGACCACCAGAAGCAATGTTGAAGTTGGTAGATTTTGTTTCTATCTGGTGTATATCGCGATCGCGAAGAAGGTCGAGAATGCGATGTGTTTTGTGGAGTTGGAGAAGATTTTTTCTTCGCGATCACCGAAGGGGCATCGTGATCGCGATTGATGTACTGGTTGTGCTTCACATTTGCGTGATGAGGGTCGAGAATGCGATGTGTTAGCTCGGTTAGCCTGGGTTGACAATTATTCTTCGTGATCGCATGAGTTCTTTCGATGTTACACCCCGTACTTTGATGTTGGAATGCATATTAAGTGAATTAATATATGTCTAAGAGATTAAGGACCTTTACAAAGATAATGATGAGTTAAAACAAGAGTTAAGGAAGTATCGTGAGGGTTGGAGGCTAAACGAATTAAAGATATTATAACCCGTACTTTTGGGATAAAACTAGGAGTGCTTAATATGATATCGTGTTTTAAGGTAATTGAATCATATAATACTTGTATGTTAAGTTTTGAAGTCAAATATGTTATGAAATAAAAGTCGGCAAAAGTTATTGCAAGTTACATTCATAATTTTATTAAAATTTGGGTCTAATGTCACTGAGTTTTTCTCCAAATATACTTGGAGTTACGGGGAGATCCACCCACCAAAATTGAAAATCTATGAGTCTAGTTTCTAACGCATTAAATTGTTCGTTATAAAACATTAGAGTAGAGAGATATTCGCGTTTTTGCGAGACTGCGTACATTACATAGGTGACAAGTAGGTGTCACCTCCTTGCTTAACTAAAAGGATCAAATAAGTCCCCCAAAAGGGGCTAGTTGGGGTCGGCCAAAGGGCCCCTTTTACGGGATAATTTCCTTCATTTATTCCACTCATTTTAAAGCCTAAAATCATAGAATAAACCTCTGCAAACTTCTCCCTAAAATTCCACACTAACCCTAAGTTATTTTCTCTTCTTTTCAAGTTCTAGTTGGAGGAAAACCTAAAAGTTGTAGAACCAAAGATAGGAGCTGAGATCTTCACCAAATAAGGTACTTATACTACCCTCTTTCATCCCTTTTTCTGCTGAAAAGATAGAGAAATTTGTTCCATAATAATAAGAACTCACGGGACGGTGATCGAAAGTCACGAGTTCGAGTTGTTCAACTTGTAGCAGACTGTTTTGTGGGCTGTTTTGAGTTGTTATTGGGTTGTCTCTTTTGCTACTATTTTTATGGAGTTTGGGAGGAAAAAGAGTGTAGAGAAACACCACATAATAGTAGAGTATTGGGCTGGTCATTCGTCATTACATTTTCGTGTTGTTTGACACTATTATGGTTGTCGTTTTGTGTATGAAGTGACTAGGGTGTGTTGGGATATTTTGTGGTATTTGTTTGTGGATATAAGGTTAGAAAATAGTATATAAATATATATATATATATATATATATATATATATATATATATATATATATATTTCTTTTTGTTGTTGATGTTATCTCGAATTGGGAGGAAGTAAAGTTTATAGGGGAGATGCTACCCGCTTTAATATAAAATAAGCTTATTATTTATTGTGCGATAGTTGTGTGCTTCGTAGCTTAACAATAGCATTATTATTGTTTCTGTAGATTATGGTGCGACGAGACGAGTTCAATGTGGTTATTGGACAGATTGTGATAAGTTATGTAATGCCTATCCCCTTTGACCCCTTTCGCATAAATCCGCCTTAACGGCAATTTTTCTAAAATAAAAGCTTAATGAAACGTCTCATCGTAAATATTCCACTCATGATATCATCTAGGTTCATATGTTTACCTTTGACGTTGTTCTGTTGGTTGATGTTCCATAGTATATATGTTGAGTCTCGATTCACTCTGAAGATGTTTTAAATGTTTTCATGCATTTAAGATCAAATAGGTCTGAAGTGAAAAAATTGCACTTCAGATGTACTTAAGGCCAAATAGGCCTGAAGTGCAACAAATATTTTCGTGCACTTAAGGCCAAATAGGTTTGAAGTGAAAAAATTATACTTTGGATGCACTTAAGGCCAAATAGGTCTGAAGTGCAACTAATATTTTCATGCACTTAAGGCCACGTAAGTCTGAGGTGTAAATTGCCCAAAAATAAAAATTTGTGTTTCGAATTTTAACAATCCAATAGACAATTTAATACCTAACTCTACTCCAAATGAGCTTAAATTTGAAACATAACCCCCAAATATTATCAAGAACAAACTCTAATCATTAATATCAAAATAACAATAAATCTAACAAGCCTATTTTGCAATTAAGAAGAAGAAGAAATCCTAAGCAGTAGTAGAAAATAAAGCGTCACAACAGTTCACCACTGTAATATACCATAAACTACCTTAAAATATGCTCACAAATTACCAACCCCCAAGCGTGAGGGTGCGGGACGAAAGAAGGGAGTTAAAAAATTACTGAATCCACTCTGCAGGATAAAGCCAAGGTGAAGAAACATTCAATAGAAATGAAACCTAAAGAAGAATCTCATTTGCTCAAAAAATGTGGAGGCAAATAAATTTGTAAAGAAAAACCTCTACAAAAGCATAAAGAAGAATAGCAGGAGAGCAGGTACAGTACTGGAGTTAAGACATGAAGTTACACCAGTTAAACAGAAAAAACTTAAAGGAATGTATCAACAGCCAAAAATGAGAACTGCTCCTCAATTGCACTGTTGGGAGTTCAGCGCTGAATCTGTATCCTCTTGTCTCTAATGGGCAATTCAATGGGTTTCTGAGCCTCATGAGGATGTTCAGGACCTTTATACACCTTAAGATGGGTAAATAATTGTCTACCAAGCTGCACAAACAGAAAACTTAATAAATTTAGGATTGAGAGTATATCAAATGTAAAGTATGTTAAAGAAAAAAATCTATATTACTTGTTATCAGTGATTCAAAGCAAAGCAAGTGCAATCGCTACCAAGTCTGACAACAAAATGAACTTTTCAATTTCTTGAAACGAGGAGTATATGCACACAAATAAGTAACCCTGAACCATGTGAACATTGGTGTTGCAAAATTCCCATCTGCCACTGTTTAGAAGGAAACTGAAACTATAGCCATGCAGAATTGGTGTAAAATTAAGGGTAAGAAATCTGTTAACCCATTCCTTTCCCACAACCCAGCAGTCAACGTGTAACTCTTTTATGCAGAGGCGAATCCATATACAAAATCATTGGCTCCAAATGGAGACAGTTTATATGTGAGTATACGTGTGCATAGAAATAATACACACGCGCGCGAGTCTATTATAAGTTCCATGGATGATACAGGAGATGAGAGTTATTTATGGAGTACCTACCTAATATCAGATAAGTGATACTCTTGTCCCTAAAATTATATGTAAATTGCCAAACATCTTAGGCTAGTTAGTATGGAACGGAACTCTACGAATAGTAAAGCATACTGGTTTTCCTCGCACAACCGTAAATAGCGATATTTATAAATATAAGCATGAATATAAATAATATTTGCGCTATTTATTTACTCATATAAATTGTCGTGTTGCAATTACAACTGATATTGGTAGAAGTGGCAACGACTGTGATTAACTTACTGTTACCAGTCATTGGATTGATGAGGATTGGATAATGCAAAAGCGCATAATTGCTTATAGAATAATTAAGTTACGTCACACGACAGTTTATTGCTAGCACACTTACAGATATTTGTAGATATTTTTGTATTAGTGATAAAATAATGTCAGTTTCAATGGATAATGCTACTAGTAATACAAATGTTATAGCCTTGCTTACCACTACGCTAAATCCTGCATTTAGTAACATTTTTCATGTTAGATGTATTTGTCATATTTACCATTTAATTATGGGTGATGGTATGAGAATTTTAAATATTGAAATTGAAAAGGTTAAAATGGCTCTTAACTGGCTTTTTAATTCAAACCGTAGAAGTAGACTTAGAGAATATTTTAAAAGATGCGATGAATTCGGCCTAAGAGAAAGAAAGGTTCCTAAACCTTGTCCATCTAGATGGAATTACATGTATGAAAGTTTGGTTGTTGCATATGAATAGAAACCCCATAAACTCAACGTTTAATGCACATGTAAGTGATGATGATGAGCACCTTACGAATGGGGATTGGGCTAATGTTAAAATGCTTGTAATTTTTTAGAAAAATTTTATATTGCTACAAATGAATTTTCTGGGCAACATTATCCTACTATTTCTAACTGTTTAGTTTATATTGCAGAACTTGTAAATTTGTTTTCTAATTTTTCAGAGGGTGGGGAAATTTATCAACTTGCTTTTGATTCTATGAGAAAAAAAATTTAAAAATATTTTTTCCCTATTCCCCCTATTTATGGTGTTGCTACTTTGTTAAATCCTTGTATGAAATTAAGAGGTCCTCAATTTTGGTACGAAACTGTTTATAATGGTTTAGCACTTGAAGATGATGAGTTGTCTCAACTTCCAGAAGCAATAGCCTCAATTAGAATAAATACTCAAACTATTTGTAATGCTTATCAAGTTGCATTAAATCATGTTAGACCAAATATTCCAACTCATTCTTTTTCTGATTCTCAATCATCTAAAAGAACTGCGGGAGTAAGAGCACTTAGTGCTTGGGCGAGGTTTAAGGGTTCTCAAGGTTCTAGTAGTAGTGATTTTTCACAACTAAATGAGCTTGAAGTTTATTTATCGTAGGGAATTGAGGAAGTAAATTTCGACGGCTCCTTTAATCTTTTGCAATGGTGGAAGAACAAAGAAAAATACTTTCCGGTTCTTTCAAGGATGGCCCGAGACATTTTAACTATTCAAGTTTCAACAGTGGCATCGGAGAGCGCTTTCAGTCAAGCAAAACTTCAACTCGGTGATTATAGAGCGTCTATGAGGGAGAGCTTGAAAAAATCAGTACTTTTCAGAGATTGGATCCGTTTGGAAAGAAGAAATTTTGGACTTGCTGAATCACAACCAGAGGAAGACGAAGCTTACTAAGAACTGCTAGCTGAACTTGCAGAGGATGCTGCTTCGCCTGACAATGAAAGCGGCGATGACCAAGCTACTTTTTCGCGACCACCAACGAAAATTCCTCAAAACCTTGAAAGATTTATAAAGTTTGTAAGAGATACCATGTAACTTGTATGAACAAAAATTAGTATGTATTATGTAACTTTTATTTTGGCACATCTTAATTAGTTTCTTTTTTTTCTCAATGGTGGTATTAGCACCTTGTTGTGCTCATTCTATAGGGGAGGAAGACTAAGAAAGATATTGCCATATATTTTTTAATTCTATAATAAAATTACAAGGCATTGCTTTGAATATCTCTTTACAATATTTTTATCTTTAAATTTTAAATTAAAACATTTAGTTACAATTCTATAATAAAATTTACAAGGCATTGTCTTAGATATTTTTTTTACATCTTTTTGTCTCTAATTTTAATTATAATTTTTTTTAAAAAAAAATTAATATTTTAGCCGTTGGGCCCATTTAGCCCGCAGGTCCGACCCGTTTAGTCCGGGACCATGAGTTCGTGGGCCCGATCCCAGGCCGGTTCCTAGAAGAGGACCACTTAGCCCGGAACCGTTTGGCCCGTTTAGTTAGGGATCGGACCGGGACCGTTTGGACTGGTCCACTTGGCCCGTTTAGGGCCCGGACCAGCCCACATGCCACCCCTATTAAACTTTTATATTTTTTCCCTTGCTTTGCATATTATTACGTTTGTTGCTATCAAATAATTTGGTAAATAAAGGGAACTTGGTAGGTATTTACAAAGCCCACTTTGTCTCCACAAATGCATAGTCCATCATTTCTTATTACTGTCACGACCCGAAATTTCCTCCTTCGGATCGTGATGGTGCCTAACATTTCACTTGCTAGGCAAGCCAACGTTAGAATAATATTAACCAATTTTTAAATTATTAATAATTAAGGAAACAAAAACGGAAGCAAAGTTTGAAATATGGTGCATAATTCATAAAAATAACGGTGTCTAAATACTATCCCAGAATTGGTGTCACAAGTGCACGAACTTCTAGAATAAATACAAATAAGGTCTGAATAAAATAAAGCTATCTAGGAATAAACACACAACTAAAGTAAAATAGACGGGGACTTTAGAACTACGGACGCCATGCAGTTATACCTCAAGTCTTCTCCGGTAGCTGAAATCCAAGCAAGTCTGTGGTACGCCGCTGGGACCAACTCCAAAATCTGTACAAGAAGTGCAGAATGTAGTATCAGTACAATCGACCCCATGTACTGGTAAGTGCTGAGCCTAACCTCGACGAACTAGTGACGAGGCTAAGGCAGTTCACTTACATTAACCTGTACACAATATTAGTAACAACAATAATAATAGAAATAAATCAGGTAATTCATTTATAATAATTGAAGGCAACTCAGCAGTCATAACCAATTATTATTTCCATTAATTCTGTTGCAGCGTGCAACCCGCTCTCATAATATATATACACATTCAATTCTGTTGCAGCGTGCAACCCACTCTCACAATATATTCACATTCAGTTCTGTTGCAGCATACAACATGCTCTCACAATATATTCACATTCAGTTCTGTTATATATTTATTTCGATCAAGTATATATATAGACTTTTAAATAAGTCTGTTGCGGCGTGCAATTCGATCCCCCAATATTGACTTTTCATTAAGTCTATTGCAGAGTGCAATCCGATCCCCCCAATATTGACTTTTCATTAAGTCTATTGCAGAGTACAATCCGATCCCCCAATATTGACTTTTAATAAGTCTGTTGCGGCGTGCAACCCGATCCTCCAATATTAACTTTTTAACAAGTCTGATGCGGCCTGCAACCAGATCCTTTAATATTAACTTTTTAACAAGTCTGTTGCAGCGTGCAACCCGATCCTCCAATATTACCATTTGAATCAATTCTTATAGAAGAAATTCCCCAATAAATGCAACAATTAATATAAAATCATAAGACAACAAGCATACAACAATTATAATTTAATTATGAAACAAACAATGACAATTAGCAATTTATTATAAAAATCACGGAGTAAATAGGCAGTTTAATATTTAATATGCTAAATGTCAAATAACAATTAAAACACATAATTCAAATAGTATGTAACAATTAATGCAGGAATTCAAGAATTAATATTTTGGCCAAGAATAAGAGAGAAATAATTATTAGAATAATTAATTTATGATTAAAAATAATTTATAATTTTTCAAGTAAGCAGGCAAACAATTAATTTGACAACGTATAAACACTCGTCACCTCGCCTATACGTCGTTCACATATAATTCACATAACAAATAATTTAAGGGTTTTATTCCCTCAAGTCAAGGTTAACCCCGACACTTACCTCGCTTTGGTATTCCAATTAATTATTCAACCACAACTTTTCCTTTTAAATTTGCCTCCGAAAGCTTCAAATCTATTCACAAATAATTCGATATATTCAATACGAATCATAGGAATTAATTCCATATGAATTTATAAATTTTCCGGATAAAAATTCAAAATTCATTAAAATATTCGGCAGTGGGCCCATATCTCAAATCCCGGAAAAACTCACGAAATCCGAACATCCGTTCCGATACAAGTTCAACCATACTAAATTTGTCCAATTCCGATATCAAATGGACCTTCAAATCTTAAATCTTCATTTTTGGAAGATTTTATAAAAATCTGATTCTCCTTCCATAAATTAACGAATTCATGATATAAATGAGTATGAAATCATGAAATATAATCAATATAGGTTGAGGAACACTTACCCCAATGTTTTCCAGTGAAAATCGCCCAAAAATCGCCTTACCCAAGCTCAAAAATGGGAAAGAATTAAAAATGGGTCGAAACCCCATTTCTAGAACTTAAGTTCTGTTTCTGGGATTTTTACCCTTCGCGAATGCGGTCAGTGCCTCGCATTTGCGAAGCACATTTTTGTGCTGCCAAAACTTTGCACTTTGCGAATGCGAAGCCTTGCCAAATTTGGCCTTCGTGAACGCGATACACCCTACGCGAACGCGAAGCTTTAACGCTTGGTGCCCGGCCAGGCCTCACCTTCTATGCGAACGCGAATGCTTCCACGCGTTCGTGATGAACACTGCCCTCTTCCCTTCGCGAACGTGTCCCCCTCTTCGCAAACGCGAAGAGTAAATTTCACCTGCCTCTAGTTTCTTCTTCGCGAACGCGAGCCACCTCTCGCGATCGCGAAGAAGGATACCAGAAGCAGATTTCTGCAGTTTTTCCCAAGTCCAAAAATGGTCCGTTAACCACCCGAAATCAACCCGAGCCCTCGGGGCTCCAAACCAAACATGCACCCAAGTCCTAAAATATCATACGAACTTGCTCATGTGATCTAATCACCAAAATAATACCTAGAACTATGAATCGGACACTAAATCAAAAGAAGTTTTCAAAAAAAATTTAAAACTTATATTTTTACAACCGGACGTCCGAATCACGTCAAATCAACTTCGATTCTTACCAAATTTGGCAGACATATCATAAATATTATAGTGGACCTATACCGGGCTTCAGAACCAAAATATGGACCCGAGGTCAATAAATCAAATATCAGTAATTTCGTAAAAATCATTAAGCTTTCAAGCTTTTAAATTTTCATCAAAATTCCATAACTCGGGCTAGGGACCTCGGAATTTGATTCCGAGCATACGCCCAAGTGCCAAATCACGATACGGACCTATCAAAATTTTCAAAATACTGATCCAGATCTGTTTGCTCAAAATGTTGACCAAAGTCAACTTAGTTGAGTTTTAAAGCTCTGTTTCCCATTTTAATCCATTTTTCACATAAAAACTTTTCTGGAAAATTGTTCGGACTGCGCACGCAAGTCGAGAAATGATAAATGGTACTTTTCAAGGTCTTAGAATAAAGAATTACTTATTAAATTTAAAGATGACATTTTGGATCATCACATTCTCCACCTCTAAAACAAACGTTCGTCCTCGAACGGAGCTAGAAAGAAGTACCTGAGCTTTTGAATACGTGTGGATATTTACTATGCATGCCCGACTCGAACTCCCAAGTAGCTGCCTCTACCGGATGACCTCTCTATTGCACCCAAATTAAAGGATAACTCTCTGACCTCAACTGTCAGACCTGCCGGGCTAGAATAGCCACCGGCTCCTCCTCGTAAGTCAAATCTTTGTCCAATTGGACTGAGCTGAAATCTAACACATGGGACGGATCACCATGATATTTTCGGAGCATAGACACATGGAACACCGGATGAACCGCTGATAAACTAGGTGGTAATGCAAGCCTGTAGGCTACTTCACCCACCTTTTCAAGAATTTCAAAGGGTCCGATATACCTAGGGCTCAACTTGCCCTTCTTTCCGAGCCTCATTACACCTTTCATAGGTGAAATTCGGAGCAATATTCATTCTCCAACCATGAATGTAATATCACGAACTTTACGGTCGGCATAACTTTTTGGCCTAGACTGAGCTGTGCGAAGTCGATCCTGAATAATCTTGACCTTATCCAAGATATCCTGTACCAAATCGGTACCCAACAACCGAGCCTCTCCCGGTTCAAACCAACCAACTGGCGATCGGCATCGCCTTCCGTATAATGCCTCATATGGAGCTATCTGAATTCTCGACTGGTAGCTATTATTATAAGCAAACTCCGCAAGTGGCAAGAAATGATCCCAAGAACCTCCAAAGTCTATAACACAAGCGCGGAGCATATCTTCCAATATCTGAATAGTGCGTTGTGACTATCTGTCTGTCTGTAGATGAAATATTGTACTCAACTCCACCCGCGTGTACAACCCTCCAAAAATGTGAGGTAAACTGTGTACCTCGATCTGAAATAATAGACACGGGCACACCGTGAAGGCGGACAATCTCACGAATGTAAATTTCAGCTAACCTCTTAGAAGAATAGGTAACTGCCACTAGAATGAAATGGGCTGACTTGGTTAACCTGTCCACAATGACCCAAACTGCGTCAAATTTTCTCTGAGTCCGTGGGAGCCCAACAACAAAATCCATAGTGATACGCTCCCACTCCCACTCAGGAATTTCTAACTTCTGAAGCAAACCACCAGGTCTCTGATGCTCGTACTTAACTTGTTGATAATTCAGGCACCGAGCTACATGTGCAACTATATCCTTTTTCATTCTCCTTCACCAAAAATGTTGCCGCAAATCTTAATACATTTTAGCAGTACCTGGATGAATAGAATACCTAGAACTGTGTGCCTCTTCAAGAATTAACTCACGAAGCCCATCCACATTAGGCACACAAATACTGCCCTGCATTCGCAGAACTCCATCTTCCCCCATAGCAACCTATTTGGCATCACCGTGTCGCACTATGTCCTTAAGGACAAGTAAATGAGGATCATCATACTGCCTCTCTCTGATGCACTCATATAAAGAAGACCGAGCGACTGTGCAAGCTAGAACTCGACTAGGTTCTGAAATATCTAACCTCACGAACTGATTAGCCAAAGTCTGAACATCTGCAGCTAATGGCCTCTCACCAACCAGAATATACGCAAGACTGCCCATACTCACAACATTTCTACTCAAAGTATCGGCCACCACATTGGCCTTTCCGGGGTGATACAAAATGGTGATATCATAGTCTTTCAACAACTCCAACCATCTTTTCTGCCTCAAATTAAGATCTTTTTGTTTGAACAGATACCGAAGGCTACGATGATCAGTAAATACCTCACACGAGACACCGTAGAGGTAATGCCTCCAAATCTTCAGCGCATGAACAATAGCTGCCAATTTTAAGTCATGAACAGGATAATTCTTCTCGTGAACTTTCAACTGCCGCGATGCATATGCAATTACCTTGCCATTTTGCATTAATACTGCACCAAGCCCAATGTGAGATGCGTCACAATATACCTTATACGATCCCGAACCTGTGGTTAATACCAATACTGGCGTCGTAGTTAAAGCAGCCTTGAGCTTCTGAAAGCTCAACTCACACTTTTCTGACCATCTGAATGGAACACCCTTCTGGGTCAATCTAGTCTTAATATTTGTTCATAATCAATTACAGAATAGTCAATTAACTTCATGTTAACAAAAATCTCGTTTCAAATCTTCACAATACTAATAACGAGATGCGAGGCATGAAGACCTCATAATTGTTTAACGAGTCACATTTAATGCCACCTGGGCGGGCACCTACCTCATAGGTTACAACTCAATATTACAACACGAATTTGGCAAGTATGCACAGAGAATTTCATACAAATATTTTAAAATAAGCCTAGCAGGCATGACTCCCTATTAGTACTATAGTACAAATTCAATTTCACAAGAGAGGATTTAAACACAAGGATTTTTATCACAAGGATGTCGTCCTTATATAACTTCCACCGCAGCTTGTAGCCCTGTTTAAACATATCATTTTATATTAAAATGTGAGGATCTCGTTCTCAGTTTTGAATCACAAGTAATATGCACATCGTGCCAATCAAAAATTTCCATTTTCTCCTTTTAAATAATTTCCATTACACAAAATCACAACACATAATGAACCCAACACCGATAGGGCATATAATTTATAATTTGTAATTAATTATCCAAAAATTACATCAAAACTTATTGATATGAGTAATATAAAGCCACCTTTAGCCTCACAGCTCTTATTAGTAACCAATATGGAATGATAGGTGTAGTTATCTCCATAGAATCTCCCAACATGAGTAAACACATAAGTAGATTATAGAATTACGAAGCTCACTCATAAATGGAGCACAATAGGAGGACTCGTCTCGATACTCAGAACCAAATCAAGTTAAGGAAATTATTCCTTTTTATTAAATCGAGGTCGCGCCTGTAACGACACCATCTGATGTATCGACCTCCGCCATACCATAAAATAATTTTATCAACGGTTGGGCCTCCACCTCTAGGATGCCTTCTACCCGTCTGTCCTCCACCCCTAACTGGTCGTGTGGGTGGTGTAGTAACTGCAATGGGGCACGTAGCCTGAGTGCTTTGATGAAATATATCTCTCCCAAGTCTAGGACAATTTTCACATGATGTGCCTAGTATCACCGCATTCATAACAACCCATTTGTGAGTTTGGTTGCTCATACTGAGTTTGTGCCAGATAACTGGAATAACCATTGTAGGACACTTATGTCAGTGGTGCATTAAAAGAACTTACCGGAGCACCTCGATTAATCCGATGTGCAAACTGGGCTAGCCGACTGCCCGAGCCCCCGCCATAATGATTTATACTCGCAGAGTAGAATCCACTGAATCCCCCTGAACCTCGAGACATCTTGGTCTCCTTAGTTTCCTTTTTCCTCACCCCGAACACGTTCTAATAACTTGGCAATTTCTACCACTAGTGAAAATGAAATATCAGCCTGTAGCTCCCGATTCATACAAAATTTTACTATCATAATTGAGTCCTTTAATGATTATGTGGACTCGCTCTCTGGCTGTAGGAAGCAAAGTAGGAATATGACGGGCTAACTTATTGAACCTGATGGCATATTATGACACTGTCATGGTGACCTGACGTAATCGTTCAAACCCTATACGCCATGCATTACGGAGAGTCCGGGAAACAAACTCTTTCCTGAGAACCTAGCCAAGTGGGCGGTGTTGTATTGGCTAGTCTGCCCTCTTCATATGCTTGCCATAGACACCTGTGGAGAATTATCTCTCCCAAGGCCAATTTCTTATTTTGTTATGCTGACTCAACACTGTTGAGCTGACCCATTTCTTAACATACTCTTCGATTCTTCTTTGGGATAAACTTTACCCTTATTTATATGCAATGATCACAAAAGTAGAGCTCCATACAGACAATTCTTAGTCCAGAATCTCGTCAACCATTGTACTTCCTCCGAAATACCCCAAAATCCGTAACCGTGACGTCCACGCTGAGTAGGCCTTCTGTAAATTTAATGTTGTTTCTCTAACTCCTTTGGTACTGAAGTATAAGATTATTTCGGAGGCGGACATACCGCAAGTCCCAACCTTATTCTCTACAAGATCTCAGGCCTTAAACACATGTAAATTTTGGGAGAACCTTTCAGTACCACATATATACATTTCAGGCCAAAACTGATATAACACATGACTCGCAATCCATTCATTGATAGTGGACTCCCCCACTTGGCGCAAAGTCATAGTTCACCTCGTCCGATGGTCCACAATATTAACCTTCACAACTCGCATAAATCAACCAGATGCCAAAGTACGTTGCACCCCCCACATTATTCACTGGGTAATCTCCTTATACGTCCGCATCTTTAGTCGGAATCACACGTTGAGGAAATATTTGAGCATCTCTATCTCTCTCGTAGTTCATTTGCGGCATCACGAACCGTTGATGCACAACTGATACCGAGAGCGCAATGTCATACACGAGTAGATACAAAGGAATGTAAGATATAGGTTTCAAGCAAGATCAATGTCGCACGATAAGGAATGAAAAAGGTGATACTATTCCTAAACTTCATAGCCTCTGAGAGATAAGTACAGACGTCTCCGTACCGATCCTTCAGACTCTACTAAGCTTGCTCGTGACTCGTGAGACCTATGTAACCTAGTGCTCTGATACCAACTGTCACGACCCGAAATTTCCTCCTTCGGACCATGATGGAGCCTAACATTTCACTTGCTAGGCAAGCCAACGTAAGAATAATATTAACCATTTTTTAAACAATTTTAAAATTATTAATAATCAAGGAAACAAAAACGGAAACAAAGTTTGAAATATAGTGAATAATCCATAAAAATAACGGTGTCTAAATACTATCCCAGAATTAGTATCACAAGTGCACGAGCTTCTAGAATAAATACAAATAAGGTCTGAATAAAAAAAGATGTATGGGAATAAACAGACAGCTAAAGTAAAATAGACGGGGACTTCAGAACTGCGGACGCCATGCAGTTATACCTCAAGTCTCCTCTGGTAGCTGAAATCCGAGCAAGTCTATGGTAGGCCGCTGGGACCAACTCCAAAATATGCACAAGAAGTGCAGAGTATAGTATCAGTACAACCGACCCCATGTCCTGGTAAGTACTGAGCCTAACCTCGATGAAGTAGTGACGAGGCTAAGGCGGTTCACTTACATTAACCTGTACGCAATATTAGAAACAACAACAATAATAGAAATAAATCATGTAATTCATTTATAATAATTGAAGGCAACTCATCAGTCATAACCAATTATCATTTCCATTAATTCTGTTGCAGCGTGCAACCCGCTCTCACAATATATTCACATTCAATTTTGTTGCAGCGTGCAACCCGCTCTCACAATATATTCACATTCAGTTCTGTTGCAGCGTGCAACCCGCTCTCACAATATATTCACATTCAGTTCTGTTATATATTTATTTCGATCAAGTATATATATAGACTTTTAAATAAGTCTGTTGCGGCGTGCAATTCGATCCCCCAATATTGACTTTTCATTAAGTCTATTGCGGCGTGCAATCCGATCCCCCAATATTGACTTTTAACAAGTCTGTTGCGGCGTGCAACCCGATCCTCCAATATTAACTTTTTAACAAATCTGTTGCGGCGTGCGACCCGATCCTCCAATATTAACTTTTTAATAAGTTTGTTGCGGCGTGCAACTCGATCCTCCAATATTACCATTTGAATCAATTCTTATAGAAGAAATTCCCCAATAAACGCAACAATTAATTTAAAATTATAAGACAACAAGCATATAACAATTATAATTTAATTATGAAACAAACAATGATAATTAGCAACTTATTATAGAAATCAGGGAGGAAATAGGCAGTTTAATAATTAATATGCTAAATGTCAAATAACAATTAAAACACATAATTCAAATAGCATGTAACAATTAATGCAAAAATTCAAGAATTAATATTTTGACAACGAATAAGAGAAAAATAATTATTAGAATAATTAATTTATGATTAAAAATAATTTAGGATTTTTCAAGTAAGCAGGCAAACAATTAATTTGACGACGTATAGACACTCGTCACCTCGCCTATACGTCGTTCACATGCAATTCACATAACAAATAATTTAAGAATTTTATTCCCTCAAGTCAAGGCTAACCCCGACACTTACCTCGCTTTGGGAATTCCAATCAATTATTCAACCAGAGCTTTTCCTTTTTAAATTTGCCCCCGAAAGCTTCAAATCTATTTACAAATAATTCGATATATTTAATACGAATCATAGAAATTAATTCCATATGAATTTATAAATTTTCCAGATACAAATCCGAAATTCATTAAAATATTCGGCAGTGGGACCCATGTCTCAAATCCCGAAAAAACTCGCAAAATCCGAACACCCGTTCAACCATACCAAATTTGTCCAATTCCGATATCAAATGGAACTTCAAATCTTAAATCTTCATTTTTGGAAGATTTTATAAAAATCTGATTTTTCTTCCATAAATTCACGGATTCATGTTATAAATGAGTATGAAATCATGAAATATAATCAATATAGGATAATGAACACTTACCCCAATATTTTTCTGTGAAAATCGCCCAAAAATCGTCTTACCCGAGCTCAAAAATGGGAAAGAATTGAAAATGGGTCGAAACTCCATTTTCAGAACTTAAGTTCTGTTTCTGGGATTTTTACCCTTCGCGAACGCGGTCAGTGCCTCGCGTTCGCGAACACATTTTTGTGCTACCAAAATTTTGCTCTTTGCGAATGCGAAGGCAATGTCGCGAATGCAAAGCTTTGCCAAATTTGGCCTTCGCGAACGCGATACACCCTACGCGAACGCGAAGCTTTAACGCTTGGTGCCCGGCCAGGCCTCGCCTTCTACGCGAACTCTTCCACGCGTTCGCAATGAACACTGCCCTCTTCCCTTGTTTCACCTGCCTCTAGTTTCTTTTTCGCGAACGCGAGCCACCTCTCGCGAACGCGAAGAAGGATACCAGAAGGAGTTTTCTGCAATTTTTCCCAAGTCCAAAAATGGTCCGTTAACCACCCGAAATCATGCCGAGGCCTCGAGGCTCCAAATCAAACATGCACCCAAGTCCTACAACATCATACAAACTTGCTCGCACGATCGAATCGGCAAAATAACATCTAGAACTATGAATCGGACACCAAATCAAAGGAAGTTTTCAAAAAAACTTTAAAACTTATATTTTTACAATCGGACGTTCGAATCACGTCAAATCAACTCCGATTCTCACCAAATTCGGCAGACACGTTATAAATATTATAGTAGACCTATATCGGGCTCCGAAACTAAAATACGGACCCGAGGTCAATAAATCCAACATCAATAATTTCTTAGAAATCATTAAGCTTTCAAACTTTTAATTTTTTATCAAAATTTCATAACTCGAGCTAGGGACCTCGGAATTCGATTTCGGGCATACGCCCAAGTCCCAAATCACGATACAGACCTACCGAAATTTTTAAAATACTAATCCGGGTCCATTTGCTCAAAATGTTGATCAAAGTCAACTTAGTTGAGTTTTAAAGCTCTATTTCCCATTTTAATCCATTTTTCACATAAAAGTTTTTCTGAAAAATTGTACGGACTACGCACGCAAGTCGAGGAATGATAAATGGTACTTTTTGAGGTCTTAGAACACAGAATTACTTATTAAATTTAAAGATAACATTTTGGGTCATCACAATTACTGTCCGAGGGACACGTGTGGAGAGCTAGATGAAACAGTGGACCCATTTGTTTAGGTGTGTTCCCGATATACTCCCTCCTTTCACTTTTACTTGGCACGTTTTGACTTTTTACGACCCTTAAGAAATAATAAATGAAGTGCGTAGTTTATCATAATACTCATATTAATTGATGCATATTTTATGGGATTTGAGAAAATAATTTGAAATGAGTAATAAATACTGTGGGTATAACAGGAAAAAAAAAATTGTCATTCTCTTGATATGCGTAAAGTGACAAGTAAAAATAAAAACTTGTAACAAGTAAAAATAAAAATTTATTTTTAATATACATGCCAAGTAAAATTGCTTTATTACTGACATTGTGGGCCCCTTCCATATTTATCCTTGCTGACGCGGTGCATGTGTTTACTAGACATCCTATATTGATATTTACTAACAGATGCATTATGTTTTACTACTATTAATTAGTCATTCCGTTCCAGTTTATGTGAACCTATTTCCTTTTTGATCTGTTCTAAAAAGAATGACCCCTTTTTCTAATTTTGAAAACAATTTAGCTTAAACTTACAATTATACCCTTAATGAGAAGTTTTTATACCCACACAAATACTCTGGATCCTTTTTTAACTTGTTTAGGATCACAAGTTCCAGAAGTCTTCATTTTTTCTTAAATTTCGTGCTCAGTTAAACAAGTTCACATAAATTGGAATGGAGGAAGTAAGACAAAAGCACTCTTTTGATAAGTCATAGGTAAAGTTATAATGCTGCTTTTTGGCTCATCAAAATTTAATATAGAATGTTAGAGTACTTCTGTTTGGTTCATCAAAATCTAATACAGATCAGGCTAAGTAAGTAATGAAGAACTTGTTTAATACTATGATCATTACTCTTTAAGTACATCACATGATCAATGCTCATAGATTTTATCCTTTCAACTTCTCAAGCATATAATACTTCTTTTCCTGTTTAGCTAATTTTGAGACGATTATAAAAATGCTAATTACTATTTTTCATGCAGGTTTTTTGATTTGCAAGACATGAGATTTTGTACGTTGTAGCTTTTAATTTCTACTAATTCAATATTTTACTGAAACTCAAGCGAAATATTGAGATATATCATATAAAATATTATTTTATTATTCGAAAGACACACAAATTAAAATTATTACTCCATAAACTTTAAAGGTCGTTATGCTATTTAAGAAAGCACTAAGACAAATTTAGGCTCTGTTCCTTAAAAAAAAATACCCAAACACCTTTTGTTTATTTTTTTCTACAATATGTGCAGAAAAGCTTATTCAAATAGGAGAAAAATGAGAATATTTTTTTTTGCATCCATCTTTCTTTTGTATTCTGCAGCAATTCTTGAAGAGGCTTTCAGCAATTCTATAGGTGAATTATGTGTGAACTATGTTGGACAACGTGAATATAATAGTGCATTTTCTTCCAATGAAATTTTTGCAAGTGGGTTGAGTGTACAGCTTTTCGTACAAGATTTATGCCCTTTCACTCATGCTATAAAAATATAAATCACTACAGCAGATTCACGTGCAAAACTATATTTTTAGCATCAAATTTTAACGAAATAATGTACATGAAAACATTCAGAAGAACAAAAAAACAAACTTCCCACACTTAAATATATATATTAACTTCATAATTCCACAACTCTATTGTAAAATTATAAAAGAAAAAAAGGAACATATCGCATTGATATTAACCTGAGTTCCCTCATGATCATAAACTTAAATTAATATAAAATTTATTGATCATACCTAATTTATAGAAAATAAAGTCAAATCATAGATTAGCTTGATTTATGACAATTTATCCATTTAAGCTTGGCCTGTGCATAGCACGGGCTTTACTTCCGCTAGTTTATATATATAGTTGGAAAGTAATGGCTTATCTCAAATACTTTTAGAAAAAGAAAAAAAAAATGTTTCAATGGAAATACCAAAAAGAAAAGAAAATTTGCATCAAAATGCTTAGCGTACATTTTGTTTTATAGTCAGAAACAGAGCTTCTTCTTTTTTCTGGTAATATGTCAAATTTATCCGTCCATCACAACTCTTGGGCTGATATCATATTCGTGACGTCGTGATTACCAATAATTGGACTATTTCACAATAAACATGTATGAATTCTTTGTTCATCGTAAGAATTGTAATCAAAATTTCACTAAATATTCTTGGACAAAAAACGGTTGTCTGCCACCTACTTAGACTTTAATTCTCGGAACCTCTTCCAACGCCCACATTTCAGCCCTTGGTAATTTTCTGCTTTACGGTTTTGAATTTCTTTCACTCTAAAGATAAAACTTTAAGAAAGTTAAAATCATACAATCATTCAAAACAAAATCTCTAATTTTCCTCCTAAAAAATAAAAAATGAAGTTAGAATGATAGGAAAAATGATTTATATAATTGTACATATATTGTTGTAATTTCAAGAAATTAAGTTTTTATACATTTAATACATATATTTTTTTATATAAAAAATATGTATAAATTTAGATGATAAAATATGAGTTATACATAAGTTTCCAAAATGAGTATTTGCAAAAAAATAGCTTTGAACTCTAAAAATTCAAATGTCTTCCAGAGTTCATCACAAGCACAATACAGATAAAGATATTAAAGTGCAAAGGAAAAATTAACACTATTTAGCACCAAAATCACGTTGTAAATCCAAAAGGCTAGTACTACACGTCTAACTTTGTGCTATCACATAATTGAAAAGTACATAATTAATTTACTTAAGGAAAAAAGGAATAACGTCAACCTCAACACTGGATTCTTAGCATTCTAGGAGGAAGAGTGATTCCCACTACTAGAAATTCGGTAAAAATCGACCAATATTGGTCGGTAGTGATAAAAAATCGACCAAAACGCGACCATTTACGTGTGGACGATATTTTTGTGGTTGGAAAGGAATACCGACCAAAGTTGGTCGGAAATTACCGACCAACTTTGGTCGGTCAATTAAATTCAAAAAAAAAATATTGCAAAAAAAAACCGACCAAAGTTGGTCGGTATTTTAATTATGTAATAAAAAGATTCACCATCTGGGAATCGAACTGGGGTCTGTACTGTGGCAGGATACTATTCTACCACTAGACCATTGGTACATTTTGTTTTAAGATTGTCTTTTATTTAATTTATACTCTTTAATTGTATTTTCGTACGAAAATAACCGACCAAAGTTGGTCGGTTTTATTAAAAAGTAAAATTACCGACCAAAGTTGGTCGGTTTTTTTAAATGACCCGTCGAATTAACCGACCAATTTTGGTCGGTTTTTTTAATATTAATTTTTATTTATTTTAATTGAAAAATCGACCAAAGTTGGTCGGTTTCTTGAAACATAAATTTTGCGGGACTCAAAAATAATTTTCCGCCTTTTTGCGCCAAAGAAAACCGACTAAAGTTGGTCGGTTTCAAAAAAAAAAATTAAAAAAAATATATTTTGAAAAACCGACCAACTTTGATCGATTTTTTGACCGACCAAAGTTGGTGGATCGACCTTGGTCGGTTTTTGCCGAATTTTTAGTAATGTCCGTTCTCGTGATCTGCTTGTGGCTTCATTGTTGCATATACTATCTTTCTAGGGGTGAAGAGAAGAACAAAACCTCTCTTTTGTGGAGACTAATGTTGTTACCATTTTAATTTCTCTTTCCAAGGTAACCACAAAACCATATTAGGCTGTTACCATTTTAATTTCTCTTTTTGACGAGAGGGGTTGCTCTGATGGTAAGCAACCTCCACTTCCAACTAAGAGGTTGTGAGTTCGAATCACCCCAAGAGCAATGTGGGGAGTTCTTAGAGGGAAGAATGCCGAAGGTCTATTGGTAGGAGTAAGGTCTGCGTACACACTACCCTCCCCAGACCCCACTAGTTGGATTATACTGGATTGTTGTTGTTGTTGTTTTTTCAAGGTAACCACAAAACCTCTCTTTTATAAACTGATTCTTAAATGGGAGAAAGATACTCACTTTGAGAATTATTATAAGTTGAACTTTATTAAGAACTTGAAGGGAATTAGATGTAAGAAATGGGATTGGGAACAACGAACAAGGGTGAAGAATTTGGGAAAATAGATTGTACGCATGTCCAAACCATTGTGTATGAGCTCTTCTAACGTCACAATATAATTGTCTCTAGATTCTTCACTATGTGCTGGTATAAAATAGATGAATGAATCTGGTCTTGTATCAATTAATCAAATGAATTTAGTGTATTAGTTATTGATACAACTCCTCAAATTCTTCTGAATGTTGGTTAATGTACCGGTCAATGAAAGAAGCAAGTATATTTATATGTCAAAAGGGTATTAGAGTCGTCCCTCGGTATTTAAAGATAAGAGTACTCGGAGCATCTGGCAAAACAAGCAATTAACCATGTCTAAAGCCTCTACCAGCTCTTTCTTCATTATCCTTCTCCTCTAGTTTACAATATCCTACGCTGTTTGCCCTGAGCCAGCTTTTCATTTGGCCATCCTCAACAAGATTCTACACCAGGTAAAACTCAAATAGTCAAACTATAGTAGAAGTCATGAGATATTATGTCCAATGACAAACTAAACAATTGATTTTGCCTCTTGTTTATTAACTGGTTAATTAACTTGTGATGCCTTTTTCTGTATTTATTTCGTTTCAGGATGTTGTGGAACCTGTATACGGGTAGAACCGAGCTCGATGATCGATCGAGCATCTGGAACGATAGACCAGGTTCGGGACATCTGTTAGAGATCGAAGTTACAGATGAAACTGAGCTCGATATCGAAGTTCGAAGCTCGACAAGACCATCAGATTTGCCCTCGAGTTTATCGAAGGCACGACCGACCCCGCTTCTAACGACCTCGAAGAAAAGCTTTGTCAACTCACACAACAAGTATCCGTAATTCTCGCTATTGACCAATCATTATGGCGGAAATTACGGGATTAAGTCAAAAAATGAGCCGATGGTCTACATAGTTTCCTATAAAATAATATCTTAAAGGTTTCATCTCCATGTATATATAAAGGGAATGGAGTAATTCAAAGGACAGATGGTAACATACTTCAAAGAACAATATACTATTTTTCTTAGCTTTGTTCATATTATTCTGGCTTCAACAATATCACATATAAATGAGAAGGAAGTTAACCTTGCGAGGCTTAAGTTGTTCAATCTGCATTGTTTGCATTTATATTTCTACTTATTCTTGCATATTAAATCTGATTTCTCACTTTGTATCGAATTAGATCACATATCCTTAAAACCGCGTATAAATTCAATTGTTATTCGATTTTTCGGGTAAACAGTTTGGCGCCCACCGTGGGGCTAAGGATAATAGTGGTTATTTGATACAAATTTCCATAACACACACTGTTTTACACTTGCTCTTTGAAGTGTCTTTGATTTCACGCCAAAAATGACAAACTCCCAATTGGCACCTCTACATATCGACAATGAGGCTAGTCATCAAGGTGAGAATAACAACATGGCGCCCGCTAATGCGGGGCCAGCCGCTGATGCGGTTGGGATTCAGACTGCAGATCCGATCGATGCAAATTCACATGTGGCAATCGACGCGAACTTACGTTCCGACCCTAAAAATAGTGTCCATGGTGGAGCCCGATCTGCAGCTCGAAACACACAGAATATTGAAGAAGACGGGATTAGCCTACGCATGATCTTTGAAATGCTGCAAGCTCAACAGGTGGCGATAGCTCAGTTATAGATTCAAACTCAGGCACTAAACAGGGTTGAACCCGATCCACCCCAAGAAGTCACCCACAGAATGGAACCGGCCGTGGTAAGTGTCACACCCCTTTTTTACCACCCCACAAAAGATATATGTTATGGATTGTGGGTTAAAGAGTTTTTTCAATTAAAGTGACAATTTTGAAATAGGGATTATTTTGTTATTCAGAGCCGCCACTTGGAATTGATTTTTGGTGTTCCAAGTCACCTTTTATTTGAATCTCTAATCAAAGGAAGGTTTGACTCTATCATTATTGGTCTGCAAAAACAAAATTCGGGTAAGAAATTCTGTTGACCGGAGAGAAGGTGTAAGGCATTCCCTGAATCCCGTGGTTCTAGCACGGTCGCTTTATTGACTATATTTGGCTTCTATTATTTGTGAACAAACTGTGTTGTTAAATGGATTTCTATGTTTTACTTATCCGCTTTTCATGCTTGATTATTCAAGAATGTTTTGAATAATAAGATGTTATAACCATATTACGCAAGCGAATGCGTGATCGAGACGAAATTTATTAATTTTGTCATAACAGAGCTACGAAAGCGAATTCGCAGTCATGACAAAGGATTATTAGCACGCTATTACTTTTGAAAAAATACTACATTTGTCCTTTGAGAAAAAATTGACCAGCATATGAATCAAAATGAGCGTCTTTGTATTGTATTGGGCCTCTGCATAACTTATCTTATTTAGCCCAATCTTTTGTTTGAAACTAGACCCACAACTCATCAACTTGGTCCCAACAAATAGAAGCTAAAGCAGTAAACTCTTAGCCGAAATTCTTTAACAATGTGCCCGAAATTCTTTTCCCAAAGTGTGCTACGTTAATGCAGTGTAATGATGGAAATATTTTCACAAATAAATATCAATATCAACATGATTCCACAATAGAACAACATAGAGATAAAAAGCGATATAGGCATTGAGCTAAGATATTAACACAAAAACGAAAATAAAACTTCATTCAAGCACAAGATCCATAATATAGAATACCAATGTCAACATTATCAAGATTAAGAAAAGGAATGAACCTCAAAGTTTTGAATCTGAACTTTCAATATTTTACAGCTCTGAAATCCAAAAGCGAACAAGACCATTACCCACCTCTCGAACTCGGCGGACTCGGCTCGGACCTCGTCTCGACTCAGAAATTTTAGCTATTCTTTTACGGTGTTTTGGAGGTGAGAAGCTTGGTTTAAATGGTGTTTTGGGGGGCTGTTTCAGCTAGGTTTTTCAGTTGGTTTTTGGCAGCATTGTTTGGAGTATTTTGGACTGTTTTAGAGCGGTTTTGGCAGCGGGTTTAAGCTAATTTTTTCTGGCTTTTGGGGGTTATTTTTTGGGGCTAATTCGGGCAGTTTCTGGGGAGAGTTTGGCAGAGATTTATTGCTGGTTTTTGGCTGTTGATGGGTGACGCTTTTGGGACTATTTTCAGCTGGTTTTCAACATGGTTTTGGATTGGTTTTTGCTGGAATTTCGCTGGTATTTTAGTAGTGTTTTGGGTCATTTTTGGTGGAAGCTTGGTGTGTTTTTAAGGGATAAAAACAGAGGTGTTTGGATGGTGTTGAAGATGCTGATTTGGTGGAGGAGACTGGGCTGTTTAGCAGAGCTTTTTGGGATAAATATGGAGGAAAGATCGATAAAGCTTTGATGGTTGATGGGGTTTTTTTTGACGTGGGGATGAGCTGGTTTGGAGCTGATTTTTGCAGCTATTTTCTGGAAGTTTTAAGGTTGTTTTGATGGAGTTTTACATGATTTTGGGGCTAGTTTCAAGATCCCGCTTTAGCTAGAATTTTGGTGATATTTTTGGAAGAGATGAGGCGAGGAAGATGAGTGTATGATTAGGAAGAAGAAGAGGAAAACAGCTGCCCTTTTTTCATGTATCCATATGTGTATGTGAAGGGAGTGTGGATATAGGGGTTATGAGTGGGGGACAAAGAGTGGGGGATATGAGTGGGGGACAAGGAGTGGGGGACATGAGTGGGAAAGTGGAGTGAAAAAAATGGGAGCGGGAAAGATGGAGTGGGAAATGAGATATTGATGAGATGAGTGGGAAAATATTCAAGCATGGTAAAAAATTAGGTGCTCACAGTAAGGTCGAATGAACAAGAGTTGGGGACTAACCCCGAATTTATAAAAATATTCGAGGAGCTGACAAAGCGGATAGAGTCAGGAAAAAAGAAGATCGAAGCAAACGATAAAAAGGTTGAAACCTATAATTCCAGGGTAGATCAAATCCCAGGAGCACCTCCGATATTGAAAGGACTGGATTCCAAAAAGTTCGTACAAATACCTTTTCCTCCAAGCGCGGCCCCATAACCGATCCCCAAGAAATTTTGCATCCCCGAAATACCCAAGTACAACGGAACGACATCCAAACGAGCATGTAACCTCTTATACATGTACCATAAAAGGGAACGACTTAGAAGACGACGAAATCGAGTCTGTTTTGCTGAAAATACTTGGGGAGACTCTGTAAAAGGGAGCCATGATATGGTATCACAACTTACCTCCTAATTCTATTGACTCATTTTCTATGCTTGTAGACTCTTTCGTAAAAAGCACATGCTGGTGCCATCAAGGTCGAAACCAGGACATCGGACCTTTTCAAAGTCAAAAATAGGAAAACGAGATGCTCAGGGAGTTCGTGTCCCATTTTCAAATGGAACAAATGGATCTGCCGCCGGTCGCTGATGATTGGGCTATTCAGGATTTCAATCAGGGACTCAATATTCGAAGCTCGGTGGCTTCACAACAATTAAATCAAAGCCTGATAGAATACCCGTCGTTACCTGGACCGATGTACACAATCGGTATCAGTCAAAAATCAGAGTTGAAGATGATCAACTCGGGGCACCTTGGAAGTCTATATATCCCGCCAGGATTCTCGATAGAGCCAGAAGATATATCGATCGTGAACCAGATCAAATAGGAATCAATATCGGCCTATAATGGAGATCGAAGAAACAGTAAATCGGGGCGGAACCCCTAAGAAACGACAGGAGAAATGACCAAGGTTGAAGCAACCAGGGGCTCATGACCAAAAATAGCTTCGACGGGACCATCAGGCCAAAAGAAGAACCAAGGCTATCAGAGTACAACTTTAATATCGATGATGCCGCCATCGTATCTGCTATCGGGTTAATCATTGATACCAAATGGCCTCGACCTTTACAATCCGATCCAGCTCAAAGGGACCCTAACCAGATGTGCAAATATTATGGCACTCACGGTCATAGAACGGAAGATTGTCGACAGCTGAGAGAAAAAGTAGCTCGTTTATTCAATAAAGGATATCTTCGAGAATTCTTAAGCGACCGAGCCAAGAACCACTTTAGAAACATGGATTCTAACAAACAAACAGGACAAGAAGAGACCGAACCTCAACATATCATAAATATGATCATCGGTGGAGTCGACATCGCACAAGGGACGATGTTGAAATGCACAAGAATCTTTGTCACCAGGGAGAAACGAACTCGAGACTACATACCTGAAGGAGCCTTATCCTTCAGCGACGAAGACGCGAAAGGGATCATACAACCTCACAATGATGCACTGGTAATATCTATACTCGTAAATAAAACTAGAGTCAAACGTGTGAGCTCAGCCAACATTATTCGATCGAAGGTCATAGAACAGCTCGATTTATAAGACAGGATCGTGTCAGCAGTCCGGGTCCTAAACGGGTTCAACATGGCATGTGAAACCACCAAAGGGGACATAACATTACCGGTCAATACAGCCGAAATCGTACGGGAGGCCAAGTTTTATGTAATCGAAGGGGACATGAGGTACAACGCCCTTCTCGGAAGGCCACGAATCCACCACATGAGGGCAGTACCCTTGACCCTTCACTAAGTGTTAAAATTCCCATTCTTAGGGGGATCAAGATAAACTACGGGGAACAATCAGCTGCAAAAGAGATGTTTGCCATCGAAGAACTGGTTCCGATATCAACGCCCTCAATACTGAAGGAACCGAATTTTAGCGCTGACTCAGAGGCCAAATAGCAATTACTGATTCTCGTAACGGTCCAATCAGATAAGCAAAAGACTTATGAAGACAATAATTACGGGGTTCCCCGATCTTTTATAATCCTCGATGACTCCGACACAACCAAATCGAAGGTCGAAAAGGTGGAACAAGTTGTATTAATCGAGCATTTGCCCGATCGAAAGGTATACCTAGGCACGAGACTAACTCCCGAGCTCAAGAAAAAATTTATTCAATTTCTTATAGTTAACAAAGATTGTTTTGCTTGGTCCCATCTTGATATGACAGGGATCCCACCAGAAATAACTACTCACAAACTAAACATGGACCCAAAATTTAATCCGGTCAAGCAGAAGAGAAGGCCCTAGTCCGAGGTCAAACATGCTTTCATCAAGGACGAGGTATCTAAACTCCTAAAAATAGGGTCCATTCGAGAGGTTAAATATCTTGATTGGTTAGCAAACGTAGTGGTAGTCCATAAAAAGGGGAATAAACTAAGAATGTGTGTAGATTACAAAGATTTGAATAAAGCATGCCCCAAAGACTCTTTTCCCTTGCCCAACATCGATCGTATGATCGATGTCATGGCCGACCACGAGATACTCAGTTTTCTCGATGCCTATTCCGGGTACAACCAAATATGGATGGACCCGGGTGATTAGGAAAAAACCTCATTCATCACTAAAAATGGCATATACTGTTATAATGTAATGCCATTTGGATTAAAAATGCCGATGCCACATACCAACGCCTAGTAAATCGGATGTTCGAAGAACAAATAGGAAAATCGATGGAAGTTTATATTGACGATATGTTGGTTAAATTCCTGCAAGCAGAGGACCATTTAAAGCATTTGCAGGAAACCTTCGGTATATTGAAGAAGTACAACATGAAGCTGAATCCGAAAAAATGCGCGTTCGGAGTCGGATCAGGTAAATTTCTCGGATTTATGGTATCCAACCGAGGAATCTAGATCAACCCCGACAAAATCAAAGCTATCGAAGATATCACAGTAGTGGACAATGTGAAGGCCGTGCAAAGGCTAACCGGGCACATTGCCTCCCTAGGGCGATTCATCTCCAGGTCCTCCAATAAGAGTCATCGATTTTTCTTGTTGCTGAAAAAGAAAAACAACTTCACATGGACCCCAGAATGCCAAAGGGACTTGTAAGAACTTAAGCGGTATTTATCGAGTCCGCCACTGCTTCACACACCGAGGGCAGACGAACAACTATACTTGTATTTGGCAGTATCGGAGATAGCGGTAAGTGGAGTCCTAGTTCAGAAAGAACAAGGTACGCAATTTCAAATTTATTATGTTTGCCGGACCTTGGGTGAGGCCGAAACTAGATACCCCCACCTAGAAAAATTGGCGCTCGCTTTGCTAAGTGCCTCGAGGAAGCTAAAACCATACTTCTAATGTCACCACATATGTGTCGTAACAACTTACCCGTTAAGGAACGTTATGCATAAACCCGATCTCTCGGACCGATTGGCCAAATGGGCAGTGGAAGTAAGTGGGTACGATATTGAATATCGACGTCGAACCACCATTAAGTCCCAAATATTGGCAGACTTCGTGGCCGACTTTAAATCGGCCCTAATACCTGAGGTCGAAAGAGAGTTATTGGCTAACTCAGGGGCATCTTCGGGAATCTGGATCCTCTTTACAGATAGGGAATCAAATGCCAAAGGGTCCGGACTTGGTATCGTACTAAAGCCATCAACAGGTAATATAATTAGACAACCTACTAAGACTATGAAATTGACTAACAACGAGGCCGAATATGAGACCATGATTGCAGGTCTTGAATTAGCCAAAAGCTTGGGAGAAGAGGTGATCGAAGCCAAGTGCGACTCCCTCCTTGTGGTAAACCAAGTTAACGGAACATTCGAGGTCGGAGAAGAACGAATGCAGGGATACTTAGACAAGTTACAGGTGGCATTACATCGATTCATAGAATAGACTTTGCAACATGTACCTCGGGACCAAAATAGCGAAGCCGATGCTCTCGCTAACTTGAGATCATCGGTCGAAGATAACGAGTTCAATTCAGGGGAAGTCGTGCAGCTTATGAGATCGGTGGTGGAAGAAGGCCATGCCGAGATCAACTCGACGAGCCTAACTTGGGACTAGAGGAACAAGTACGTGGAGTATCTCAGGACCAAAAATTTTCCCCAAAAGAATCAAGGGCCCTGCATACAAAAGCTACCCGATTTAGCCTAGCCGAAGATGGAACCCTGTTCAGAAGAATATTCAATGGTCCACTTGAAAAATGTCTAGGGCCGGGGGATACTGAGTAAGTTCTGAGGGAAATCCACGAGCTTACTTGTGAAAATTATTCGGGCGCCGAATCACTAGTTCAAAAATAATTAGAGTCGGTTACTACTGGATCGACATTGAAAACGATTCAAAGGAGTTCGTTCGAAAATGTGATGAATGCCAAAGGCACGCTCCGATGATCCATCGACATGGGGAGACGCTACATTCGATTTTGTCACCATGGCCTTTTATGAAATAGGGGATGGACATCGTCGGCCTCCTCCCTCGAGCACCCGGTAAGGATCAGTTTATTTTATTTATGACTGATTATTTTTCTAAATGGGTGGAAGCACACGCATATGAAAAGTTCAAATAAAAAGAAGTCATCAATTTCATCTGGGACCACATCGCATGTCGAAGATATTATAATCGAAGG
Organism: Nicotiana tomentosiformis; assembly: GCF_000390325.3. Taxonomy (NCBI): domain Eukaryota; kingdom Viridiplantae; phylum Streptophyta; class Magnoliopsida; order Solanales; family Solanaceae; genus Nicotiana; species Nicotiana tomentosiformis. The sequence continues at coordinate 108,457,623 of NC_090813.1, forward strand.
GCCAACCTTCGGTACTTCAATATTAGGGACTTAGTACTAAGAAAAGTTACACTGAACACCTGAAATCCGAACGAAGGGAAATTGGGGTCAAACTGGGAAGGATCATACGAAATTATCGAGATCACCGGAAAAGGATCCTACAAGCTCAGAATAATGAACGACGAGCAATTACCGAACAACTGGAATATATCTCACTTAAAACGATATTATTGCTAAGGTACGACCCCAATTCTTTCTTCTATTTTTCTTTTTGCCATTTCAAACCGACACTTGCAGGCAACCTACAAAGGATGATTTAAGATCCTAGGTTTGAAAGCACACGTTGTACTCTTTTTTCCTTGAACCGGTTTTGTCCCAAATGGATTTTTCGGCAAGGTTTTTAACGAGGCAGCAAGTAAATCGTCCTAACTTAGAATCGAAGGCCGACTACGAACCGGTAGCAACGGTTACAGCAATATTCGAGGCCACTCTTCAGTTAGCCCTGAACACTGGGGGGCAACACCCTCGGTTATTGACTCTAACAAGGAAAGAAACTTCGTGACTCGATCAATAGGATTTATTGTAAGGGTCAAACGATTAAAATAACCGTGCCCACATGGACCGCTCAAGCCCTGACACAAAACATGTATACATGTACAAATGTTGCACACAAGAATATAAGAGAAGATTCTTCCTTGCACATAAACATCTTGTCCTTTGAAATATTTCTTACATCATTCAAGAAGCCAAAGATATCGAGCCCAAGGGCCACCTTAATCCGAGTTCGAACATTCACTTTACTCGGGGACTGTAGGCATTGCCTAAATACAAAGGTTAAGGCCGTTTCAAGTTAATAAAACTAGAGAGCATAAAGCTTATTTGGCATTGCCCTAATTAAAAGGCTAAGGTCATTCCGAGTTAATAAACTCGAGGGCATAAAGCTTATTTGGCATTACCCGAATTAAAAGGCTAAGGTCATTCCGAGTTAATAAACTCGAGGGCATGAAGCTTATTTGGTATTGTCTAAATTAAAAGGCTAAGGCCGTTTTGAGTTAATAAACTCGAGGGCATGAAGCTTATTTGGCATTGGCTGAATTAAAAGGCTAAGGCCATTCCGAGTTAATAAACTCAAGGGCATGAAGCTTATTTAGCATTGCCCGAATTAAAAGGCTAAGGTCGTTCTGAGTTAATAAAACTCGAGGGCATGAAGCTTATTTGGCATTGCCCGAATTAAAAGGCTAAGGTCATTCCGAGTTAATAAAACTCGAGGGCATGAAGCTTATTTGGCATTGCCCGAATTAAAAGGCTAAGGCCGTTCTGAGTTAATAAAACTCTAGGGCATGAAGCTTATTTGGCATCGCCGAATTAAAAGGCTAAGGCCATTCCGAGATAATTATTTTATGCTAAGGCATTTCGACCGTCGCTAAGATAAATAGGGAAAAATTCGAGAAACGATGAAAGGAAAAAACCTATACATATATATCAAAATTTATAGCCCCAATGCATGTTTTTACAAAGGCCGAATGGCTTAAAAAAAAGATAGCACAAAAGATGAAAAATGGCCTAATCCTCATTGAGGGCTACGTCATCGCCTACGGGGTCTTCTTCACCACCGGACTGACCCGACTCTTCAGACGCTTCAGAATCCTCCTCGGGAAAAGCTAGCCTCCGAGCATTGGTTTCGCATGTCTTGGCATTCTCGATTTCGGTCAATATGTCAAAATTCTGAGCATGGACTCCCTCGAGGGTCCCCCTTCGGGATTCCCACTTCGCATGTTTCACCATGTTTTTTGCCTGCTCATGGATAGCCTCGACATCAACTTTGAGCTGGGCCACTTTTTTATCAGCTTCGTTTTGGGCCGTAATAACTTCTAACTTGGAAGCCTCGAGCTCTTTAGCCAGATTTTCTTGACCAGAAACAGCCGAGGTCAACTGAGATTGGATTCCCTCGGCCATTTTGTCCTGCGCCAAGTTCTTCTCCTTTGCAGCCTGAAGCTGAACCTCAGCAGAAGCCAACTGTGTCCGGGCAGTCTCTTTCTCTGAGGCTAAGAGATCCATATTTTTCTTCCATTCCTCGATCTCAACTTTGACCGCATCCACCTCACCTCGGAGTTGCTCGATCACGTCAAGTTTATTCTGAACCTACGAGTTCGGATTGTTAGCTACTGAGTCTGACTCATCATCACTAACTCCAAAAACTCTCCTTACCTGCTCAACCAGTTCGGTATGTTCCCTACGAGCCGCTTCCATCTCAGCTTGGGATTTTTCATTAAGGAGCTTATAAGCATCCCTCTTTTCGGCAAGCTCCCGGGCCTCGGCCTCAAAATATTTTGACTCCTCCCGGTATCGAAAAAAAGCCTCGTGATGAAACACCGAGGCCTACAAACACAAAGGAAAAACATAATGATTATTCATGATTAAAGCTAAGTATATAATAAAGGGACATTCGAAATTACCCGATTCAATGCCTGTTGAGCTTCGTTGAACAGGCAGGGCGCCTCTACCTCGTTCATTTTTGTTTGATCCTCTTCGGTCACCAAGCATCGAAGGTAACTAGCAATCCCCACTGGGGCAGAAAGAACCCGGGCATCCTCCAGGATGGACATGTAAATTGCCCGTCTCCGAGTAGGATCAACACTCGGAGCTGGGAACTGGTTCACTAATCTATGGCTTAAAGAAAGCCCACTGGCTTTCGGGGACGTTGTCGTTTTTGGTACCGGTAAGTCGCCCAACCCGGTAACATCCTTTGAGGTGGTAGAATCCAGGCCATCGAAGAAATGGTAAAAAGAATCTACTGGTCCTTGGGCCCCCTCGCCGAGGTTACCTTTCAGTGTCTAGGCCTTGTTTATCATTGAATCAGTAAACGAAGGTGACCCGGAGAGGTCGATCACCCCAAGCACCTCCTTAAGCATATTACCTTCTGATCGGGAAGTATCGGCCAAATTCTCTTTGTCAGCTTCCCCATCTCGGAGCGAAACGGTCTCGACCCTCCCTGGTTTGGAGGCTTCGACCGCTACTTCTTTTACGACCTCCCTGACTTGAGGCAGTTCAGAACCACTTCTCACACGGGCCACCAAATTGGAATCTTCTTCTTCTTATTCTGACGCATCCCTCAACCAATTGAGTGAGTCTGATGAGAGCTCTCGGGCACTAACATCTTTGGTTTTACGCACCAGTCGCTTCCTCGGTTTTTTCTTTTCTAGGTCCGAGGGACTCAGAGCTCTCGGGGGTATATATTTTCATCGGCTGATGGAGGCCTCATTTTGACTTTCTTTGGTAAACCTACAAAATGAAAATATAACGGATCAGAAACCGATGATGAGAACATAAGATCAAATATATTATTAAGGAAAAACTCTTACCATGATTACGGGCCTCCCATCGGCCCTTCGAGAGCTCACGCCATAAGTGCTCGGAGTAAGGTCTCTGTGTCGCGATGCCCTCGACCCACTCTTTAAGTTCAGGAATGGGGTTCGGTATTCGGGCAACAGTTGCATCACATAACATCGATGAGAAACCAACAGAATGAAAAGCAATAAATGAAATATCGAAGGTAAAGCTAAACTTACGTTTCATGTTCTATTTCTCAAGAAATGGCATGTCCGCAGCCGGGATTAAATCTGAGGTCCTCACTTGAACAAATCGACCAAACCATACCCGGTCCTGATCCTCGTAGATACTCGAGAAACAAGGTCTTGGTGGCTCGGCGTGCAAGCTTAATTAATCCTCCTCGGTAAAACCGAGGGCTGTACAGGCGCATGAGATGGTCGATGGTGAATGGACATCCCTCGACCTTGTTCACAAACAATCGAAGTAGAATAACGATCTTCCAAAATGAAGGATGTATCTTCCCAAGCGTCACATCAAACCTTTTGCAAAAGGCTATGATAACCGGGTCTAGAGGACCTAGCGTAAAAGGGTAAGTTTAAATACTTAAGAAACCCTCCACGTAGGTGGTAATTGACTCTTCAGGGGTAGGAACCACTACGAGTTTGTCTACCCAGTTGCAGTCCTTTTTAACTTTATCGAGGATATTGTTTGTAATAGTACATATGTACCTCGAGACTGGTTCACATCGACCCGGTACCATGGGCGGTATTCTCAACCTTGAAGTCAGCCACAGTTGGGCACCCAACAGGAATGTATGATTTCAATGGAGGTTCCTCAATAGCAGCGTGAGAAACGTTTTCAAAATGTGCTTCTTTTTTAGGAACAGACTTTGAAGTCTTTGCCATTTTTATAAAAAAAAACAAAGGAAAGAAATTGTTGGTAAGGGAAGCTTTGAGGTTAACAGTTAGAAAACCAGAAGATGAAGAAGGTGAAGTTTTCTTAGAACACAAGAAGAATGTGAGTGTAAAAGTTCTAATAGATGGATTAAAGGGTATTTATAGGTTTCTCAAGCGACGGTTCACCTCCCAAGGTAGCCGGACGTCAACTAACACACATTTAATGACTCGAAGACTGGACCGATGGGACGTTTTCACTATTCTTATCACCTATGTCATGTATCCATCGTCATGATTTATCGAAATAAGGACTGAGGGTTTATATCATTTTTTATCGCTTACTCTCCAAACAATAAGGGGACTATCTATATATGGGTAGAACAGAGCTTGATGCTCGATCGAGCATCTGGAACGATAGACCAGGTTCGGCATATCTGTAAGAGATCGAAGTTACAGATGAAACTGAGCTCGATATCAAAGTTTGAAGTTCAACAAGACCATCAGATTTGCCCTCGAATTTATTGAAGGCACAACCGACCCCGCTTCTAACCACCTCGGAGAAAAGCTTTGACAACTCACACGACAAGTATCCGTGATTCTCGCCATTGACCAATCATTATGGTAGAAATTACAGAATTAAGTCAAAAAGGGAGCCAACGGTCTACATAATTTCCTATAAAATAATGTCTTAAATGTTTCATATCCCTGTATATATAAAGGAAATGGAGTAATTCAAGGGAAAGATGGTAACATACTTCAAAGAACAACATACTATTTTTTTTAATTTTGTTCATATTATTCTGGCTTCAACAATATCACATATAAATGAGAAGGAAGTTAACCTTGCGAGGCTTAAGTTGTTCAATCTGCATGGTTTGTATTTATATTTGTACTTATACTTGCATATTAAATTTGATTTTTTACTTTGTATCGAATTAGATCACATATCCTTAAAGCCGCGTATAAATTTAATTGTTATCCGATTTTCCGGGTAAACAAAACCAAAACTAGTTGCAAAGGAGTTCACGACGAAGTCGAATGTTTAGAAAGGAGGACTTTGTTTGCTCACCTTGACTATATCTATACCCAAAATCAAAACCCATAGAACGAAAGTTTTTTTTTCTTTTTTTAATTTGACCTAGTTTGTAATACAAAGCTTCCTCTTATGTCCGAGATGCTTGCAACCTAATTCACTAATCATTGAAATAATGTGATACCCGTTTATATATGGCTCTATTTTGAAACGGATCTTAGCAAAACAAAAATAGAAACCTTTTTAGTATATATTATAATTACTCTAAAAACTTGTGATTATAAACGTGCCATAAGTTTTTTAAACTAGAAGAGTATGATATTAAAAGTGAAATGAAAATTTAAAGTTAAAATTTTTTTAAATATAAAAATATATCATTCTTTTTCTTAATCAACTAGAAAAGAAGATTCTCATATAAAATAAAACAGAGGGGCGAATTGAGACTAAGCCTCTCTAGAATAAAATTCCCTCTCAGTGGTGGCTGAAATGACGAGGAAATCGAAGACTGGGGAGGAAGGCAGCAAAGTCAGGAGAGCAGACAACCTCCATCTACAGTATGAATAGGAATGCCAAGCTCGGAGGATGCAAAGAAAACTCGTAACATCAATGTCTTACAAGGAATAGTGCCGCTAGATTTTCATAAATGTTCTACATCAGAAGTTATACAAAAAACACCGGAGAAGAGATTACAAGTGACGTAAAAGATTACAATTCGTCAGGGAAACAATCAAGGGCTGATATGGTAGGAAATAAGGAATAATGTGGTGAGATACATGCAAAATTGCAAACCCTAGAATCCAATATGAAGCTATGGAGCAAAATTGTGGCTAATAGTCTAGTACCTGAGGGTTTTGATTTGAAAACGCAGGAACCAATCCAGCAGAATGTCAAAATTATGATGGAAGACATTAAGGATGAGGTGGAATACTAGAACAATGCAGTCATATGTTATGTATTGGGGTCTAACCCCCCAGCAACTGTGATTAATGGGTATTTCCACAGAATTTGGGGGAAAATGGGAATTGATAAAGTCACGCAAGTTAATAGAGGAGTTTTCCTTGTGAGATTCACACAAATGGAGAGTAGAGTGAAGGTTGTAGAAGACGGAGTCCAGATGTTCGACAAAAAGCCAGTGATAGTTAAGCCTTGGTCACCTGAAATCGACACAAGAAAATAAATATTCAGCAGAGTGCCGATACAGATACGGTTACCAGAACTTGATATCAAGTACTGGGGACAGAATGCACTAACTAAAATTACAGGGTTAGTGGGTAATCCACTGAAGGCTGACAGAGCTACAACACTGAAGGAGAGGATGACTTTTGCTAGGATGCTTGTGGAGGTTGCCTTAGACCAGTCTTACCCAACGAGCATCATGTTTGAGAATGAGTATGGCAAAATCATTGAACAAAAGGTCCACTATGAATGAAAACCTACATTATGCCATGAATGTAATAACTATGGGCATGAAATCAAGGAATGCAGGAAACATATGCAAGCATAGAAACAGAAGGCAAACTAACAAGGAAAGGAGTCATACCAAAATAAGACATGGAATGATAATAGAGGG